>NW_027499448.1:0-84757 GCF_021521415.1 Bidens hawaiensis
TACTGCTAGCAAAAGTACATAAATGAACACAATTACAAGAATAAGAAGACTCTGCTCGTTTAATTGTTCATCCTCGATCGTTTGCTTGGCTAAAGTTAACTTTGGGTGTTATTTTTTCGCTGGTTGCAGTTAAATAAGGGCGTGAAGGGTGGGAGTGTTGCTGAAAATGTAGTCATATACAACCAAGCAAATAAGGAGGTTGAACTAATATCCTTTTATAAATTAGTTCATTTTATATTTACATCACCTAATATTAATTTCACGCATTATGTTTTGTAGGTTGCAATTATTTGTAATCACCAACGTAGTGTTTCAAAGTCTCATAGTGCACAGATGATGAGATTGAATGAGAAAATTGAAGAATTAAAGGTTACTCTTTGTTACCTTTCCTTAACTATAATCCGTGTTTGTTATATTTATTTCTTCACATAAACATGTTATTTTTTCATTGTAGGGTGTTTTAGAAGAATTGGAAACTGACTTGGCTCGTGCAAAGAAAGGGAAACCACCATTAAAGGGTTCTGATGGAAAGATAAAGAGGAATATGAACCCTGAAGCGTAATGCCACTAAACTTTTTCGATCATAATTGCATATAATAATAATAATAATTCCTGATGATATTAATTATTTATAATTCACATGTGCAGATTACAGAAAAAGATTGATCAAACTCATGCAAAAATTGAGAAAATGGAACGTGATAAAGAAACCAAAGAAGATTTGAAAACAGTTGCTTTGGGTACTTCAAAAATCAATTATCTTGATCCTAGAATAACCGTCGCATGGTGCAAGCGTAACGAAGTCCCCATCGAGAAGGTAAAATTACCTATTTACCCTTGTTTAAGAATTCTGAAACAGAAATTATTTAAATTTGTTACAGATATTTAACAAGTCATTATTGGCAAAGTTTGGTTGGTCAATGGATGTGGAACCTAAATTCAGGTTTTGATATCTATACTAGTTCTAGGAGAGGAACTCTACTAGCCATTATATCGGTTTAATGTTCTGTTATATTTTATTTTATTTTTTCATTTTTATTTTATGTACCGAATATTCGAGAAAAATTCATGTACCGTGTATGTTAAAGAAACTAAACTAATGAGCTACATGAACACGCGTTAAGTTTTTATTTGCTTGTATTGTGTGATTTGAGTTGAGTTGAAAATCGAAGATGTGATACATTTTTGATGCTAAAACTTTTCATTGAAGCAAAGAATCCATTGCACTACTTTCCGATACGACTTCGTATTTCTTTTTGCTTCTATATATTGCATCTCCCTTCCTAATTTCTTATGAGTTTAGATGATGTGGTAACCCATTCTCTGTGCCCAATGCATTGAAATAACATGAGTAAGGTGCCATTTTCGTCGATGAGGTACGCTATCGATGTCGAGCCATACCTAGATTAACCATGTGATGTACGTTGAGACGAAACACAATATGGTGCATTAATTAAGTCAATGTTGAAAGATTCAAGATCATGTGATGCATGGTTTGACAACACCATGAGCTAAAATATCCTAGTAAGTAATGAATTCTCTCATCAATGATCAATGGACTAGTATATGTTAGGTCCATGTCAACTTGTAGGCAATTTGATATACGTGCTTGATATTCCATCGAGTTAGTTTAGTAACGAATGAGGTTGTGAGAGCATACACGGTCCGTCTCTCATCCCCATCTCTATAATTACACTAAAAAACACTGGATTTTTCTTTCATGTTCAATTAAATAATACTTTTTTATACCTTTATCGAGCTCCAAATAAAGGTCAACCACAACCTCAGGAAGCACATGAGATCCACAAATGTTTCCTGAACTTCAAGATTTGGACATCTTTGGCGCCATCGGATGGCTTTCCGAGGAGAGTTAAATTTCATTTTTTTAAAGTAAGTTGTGGTGTCATTCGTATTCCAGGCTTTTAATTATGTTTGTTCAATATGTTGAAGAAAATCATGAAATAAAATTTAATGTTTATTAAAACTATTATTATAATTACAAATGACATGTGCTGTAAAATTCAACAAGTAAAACAACATTTTATTAATAAACAACAATTACAAACAAGAAATACAAGAACACTGGAGGCCGTTGCTTTCAGCAGGAGTTGAACTACTAGTTTCACCACTGGTATCCACACTACAAAGAAACATAAATTTCGTCTTTGCGAGCTTCTAAGGAATTAAGCCACTCAAATCAACTTCCCAGTACCCAACTTCGTATAAGACAAACTCATAGTCTCAAGAAGTGTTCTTGGATTAATTAGAGATAAACGATGTAGAAAATCAGGAGAATTTTCAAACCAGGAATCAACCATCTTCATGTTAGTATGTGGTTTGATGTTTCAGTGCGTTATTATCATTTTGATGTTTTGATTTTACAATACAGCAAAGAATCCATTGCACTCTTCCCAATATGACTTTGTATTTCTTTTGTGATGATTACAACTTTTAACTTAATTACAACCACTTCTCTATGCAATGACTAATGCACAAACAAGCGACCAAGGAGATCTTTATAACATAATCATAACTTCTTATCTACATAACCCTTTAAATAAACAAACTCCTATCTCAAATCCCCAACGAGCCCCAACACGCACCACACATTCAAATATACTACATACAAATCAAAACTCATCCCACATCGTCAAATGTTAACTCCTAATTAACCTCTTAAACATGATCAAAAGCAACAAATAAATTACGCAACCCATACTAAACCTAACTACCCTTCATTCCAATATAAAAACACACACACCCGTCTCATAATCCACCTTAAAAACATATAAACTTTTTTCATAACAGTAAAAAAGTAAAACTTCTCCTAAATTTAAAGTTTTTAAACTATTCATTACACACTCAACCTCAAGACAATCTTTAGAGAGAGAAAATGGTACAGAGGAAAGTTAAATTTAGGGTTTCACTCCGTATAATTTTTTAATATTTTCTAAAAGTGGGGGTGTGAGTGAAGAAAAAAGAAAAGATAATAATAAAAAGTATTATTTAATTAAACAGAAGAGAGAAAAAACAATGATTTTTAGTGTAATTATATTATATATATGGATATATGGCTGCTGATGCTCTTAATTCCTTTTATAATCTTTATTATTAGTTGATCGTTATCATTCACTTTTGATCGACGGTTGGACTTTCACCACAAATAGTAAACCAAAAATAATATAAAAAAAGCAAATAACTTTTTTTTTTATTATTATAATTATAATTTGGATTTCTTCTTCGATCAATCAGCCTCCTTCTGTAGATCCTCGGCGATAATTAATCCATCGATTTATTTACACCATACTCAATCAGGTACACTTCAATTTGTGTATACATTTCTGCGTGTTTTGTTTCAATTTCATTGATTTAAGTTAAGGGTTATTATTATGTATAGCAATATAGCATTAACCAGTAGCAATTATTGTACATCCGATTGAGATTCTACTTCTTGAAATTGTGATTCAAGAATTGGGCTTTTTTTATTTTTATAGTTTGTGATTACTGTTCATTTTTTTTGGGTTTACTTAAATTCTAATAGTAGAATTGGGTTTTTTTTTTTTCGAAATGGGTTTTTTGAGTTTGTAATATTTATTCATTTCTACATGTTTTAAGAATTGGGTTTTTTGAGTTTGTGATTTTTATTCATTTTTTTCGGGTTTACATAAATCTTGATTTTTTTTGTGAAGTTAAATTTCATAGTTGTAAATTGTGCAGGGGATATAGAATTTGGAAATGAGTGTGGTAGGATTTTGATATTGGGAATGAAAACTGTGTGATTGCGGCTGCCAGAAACCGCGGGATTGATGTGTTGTTGAACGATGAATCGAATCGTGAGACGCCTGCAGTTGTGAGTTTTGGTGAGAAGCAAAGGTTTTTGGGGTCTGCAGGGGCGGCATCTGCGACGATGAACCCTAAATCCACTATTTCTCAGGTTAAGAGGTTGATTGGAATCAGTTATAGAAATCCGGTTGTACAGAAGGACCTTAATATGCTTCCGTTTGAGACTAGTGAGGCTGCTAATGGTGGTGTTTTGATTCACTTACGGTATTTAAACGATAGATACACGTTTACACCGGTTCAAATTCTGGGCATGTTGTTTGCACATTTTAAACAAATGGCTGAGAAGAATCTTGAAATTCCTGTTTCGGATTGTGTTATTGGGATTCCGTCTTATTTTACTGATTTGCAAAGACGCGCGTATCTTGATGCTGCACATATTGCTGGTTTGAAACCTTTGAGACTGGTGCATGATTGTACCGCAATTGCATTAGGTTATGGTATTTACAAGAATGATTTTACCGATTCTGGACCTACAAATGTCGTGTTTGTTGACATTGGGCATTGTGACACTCAGGTTACCGTTGCAGCTTTTGAAAACGGGCACTTGAAAGTATTATCTCATGCTTTTGATAATCATCTTGGAGGTAGAGATTTTGATGAAGTTTTGTTTAACCATTTTGCTGACAAGTTTAAAGAACAATACCATATTGATGTTTATACAAACACTCGGGCTTGTGTAAGACTTAGGACAGCGTGTGAGAAGTTGAAGAAAGTTTTAAGCGCCAACGCTGAAGCGCCACTTAATATTGAATGTTTAATGGATGAAAAAGATGTCAAAGGGTTTATAAAGAGGGAAGATTTTGAGAATCTGTGTTTAGATTTGTTGCAGAAAGTTACTGTTCCTTGTGTTAAGGCTGTGAATGATGCTGAAATAAATGTTAATGACATATATGCTATTGAGCTTGTCGGTTCTGGGTCCTGCATACCAGCTATTATGAGGAAATTAACAACTCTCTTTGGGAAAGAACCGAGAAGAACGCTTAACGCAAGTGAGTGTGTTGCTAGAGGATGTGCACTTCATTGTGCAATGCTTAGCCCGTCTTTTAAAGTTAGAGACTATCAGGTTTGCTTGTAATACTCTTTTTTATTTCGTTTTGTTAATATCCTGCGTATTTGTATAAGTAAATATTTGAAAATGCGGTTATTTACATTCGTGCAAAAGGAGAAAGCTCAGTGTTCTCTAGGCCTGTAAACTACAAATTTTTGTTCATTTGGGTTCATTTACATTTGTTCACTTATCTCCGTTTCTTTATGCTTTTTAGAATATTCGTTCAAATTTATTATTGCTAATATCAATTTACTCAATTTGATTTTCATATTTTAAATCCCTTAATCAAATTCAAATTCAGTTTGATTTGTATTTTAGACTTTAGTTAGGATATTTATCTTTACTTATAATTGGTGTTCGCTTGTATTTGTTTACATTGTTCGTTTATGTTCATTTGTGTTTGTTTAAGTCCGTGAACCATTCGCTTAGAATGTTAACGAATAAACACAAACGAACATGAACGCATTAGTTTTCTTAATAAATAAACATGAACAAGAAAATCCTTTCGTTTTAAGTTTTCGTGTTCATTCATTGTTTGGTTAAAGTTAAATGAACGAACACGAACAAGCCCTGTTCGCGTTCGTTTGGTTCATTTACAAGCCTATTGTCTCTCTTTCGTCTAGCCTTTTCTTTCTTTCTTTCCTTTTTTTAAAAAATTGTCTTTCCTTCTATTATAACTTTCCAAATTTAGATATTTCATGCTAATGAGGGCTTGTGCAGTGTTTAATTTCTATTTAATACTTGTAGGTTCAAGATTCGTTTCCTTTCGCGATAGGACTTCAATCAGATGATGGTAAAGACATTAAACTGCCAAATGGCATGCTGTTTCCAAAAGGCCATCAATTTCCAAGTGCTAAGATGATTACATTGCGTAGAAATAATACTTTTTATTTGGAGGTTATATATGCCAACGAGGATGATCTGCCACCTGGCGTTTCACCTAAAGTCAGCCATTTTACTGTAAGGATATTATAAGTTCTATACTCTTCATTTCTATTTTTTCAGTATACAAAGTTGGTGGTGTTCTGTAGTTTTTGTGAGAACCCGTGCTTATACAGAGTTAGTAGTTATGAATTATTTAATTGTGAATAGGTCGATTTAGGCAATTTTTTATCTGCAACATTCAAAAAGATGAAATGATTTTGGCAAAAAAGGAAGCAGATAGGTCAACGGGTTGAAAGTTCCCTAATGTATATTTTAATGCATAAAAGTTAAAACATCTTAAATCCTTGAATTCAAACAAAGTTAGATTATTGTT
The DNA here is from genome assembly GCF_021521415.1 of Bidens hawaiensis. NCBI lineage: Eukaryota > Viridiplantae > Streptophyta > Magnoliopsida > Asterales > Asteraceae > Bidens > Bidens hawaiensis. Next base: position 6,150 of record NW_027499448.1, read on the forward strand.
GAAAGACTATACAACGACAACAACCATACCCAGTAAAATTCCACATGTAGCGAAGCTATTGGTAGGGTCTGGGGAGGGTGGGATGTAGGCAGACCATACCTCTATCACTGGGGATAGAGAGGCTGCTTTTTGGGGATTTCAATAATCAATATAGCAACCTGGATTATTTAGAGAGTCGTGTGATAACTTTCAGATTAACACCTTAATCGGATAAAACTCTAAATTGAGACAAGAATTTAGTATGAATTTGTGAAGATAAATCAGAGAGAATGTCGATCAAGAAAAAAACCGTGTTTTAATCTCCAGGGCAGTTGTAGTTCAAGAAGCAGTTATCTATTCAAAATTTAAAAACATTAATAAATAAACTTCAAATAATACTTTTGATATGTGTAACATAATCATAAAATTCATTTTCCTAATGAATTTTTAACCCCAGCCAGGGGCTCTGCCCCTTGGACTCTGCTAGGGGCTGCCGCCCCTAGGACCCCTCAACCAGGGGCGCTGCCCTCGCCCTAACATCATAGTAAACTAAAGCAAGCGTGCGCTCCGCACAATTCGAACTTGCTTACTGTTTATTATGATTAAATTGATCGACCAGTTAATCCAATTACACTAAAATACTAACATGCTTCCAGGGAGATCCTCGGCATTAAACATAGTTTATTTAAATAACGTTTGAAACACTAATTATTTGTAAAAGAAAAACTTGATTTTGAATAAAAGTTATCTTGGGTCGACCATTTGCTAAGGGTCGACCATTTGCTAATACACCCATTTCCCTACTTTCAGAAACCACAACGAAATGAAAAATACTTTATTTTCAGATGTCTGTATGTAAGAGTTGGTTTTGACGTTTTTTTAATAAGAAAGACACACACAGTCACACGCATTATATGTGTGTGTCCGCGTGTGCTTGTGTGTTTTGGAGAATCCTCTTTATCTTCGGCATTTACAAAAAGTGTTAATGTTTCTCCAGATTGGTCCTTTCTCAAGCTCAGAGAAAGTCAAGGTCAAAGTAAAGTTCTGCCTAAATCTTCATGGAATTGTAATGATTGAATCTGCTTCGGTAAGAATACTTTCTAATTACCTAGTTTTTTTTACGTCTTTTCTTTATGATAGTTAACTTTCTTTGCGTTTCTTGTCTCAGATTATACATGAAGGTCACTCAAGTAACAATGCAAATTCACATTCACATTCACATTCACATTCAGAACGAGCAGTGGTTGACAATGACACGTCAAATGGTGGGCCCACTGAGTCTAGTCCCTCTACAACACACTCTGTAAGTAACATCATAGTACCATACTAGAATCTTTATATGCTATGGATGTATGTTGCAGTTGAGTTCTCACGTTATCACGCACAAATAATTTTAATTTTTTTCGGTGCACGAATAACAGGCGCGCAGGCAGAAGGTTACGTTTTCTGAAAATATTTATGGTGGAACAACAATGGATGAGTTAAAGCAAGCTCAAGAGATGGAGTGGTTTTTAGCAGATCAAGACATAAAAGTAGAGCAAACTAAAGAAAAGAAGAACACACTCGAATCTTTCGTTTATGACACGCAACAAGGTATATCTTCTCTTTAGAATAAATGATTCAGTAAAGATCTGCATTAAATAGGGGTATGAATGGGTCGGTTTTAGGCTCAAACTGAACCGAAAAGTTTGTTTGCCATTTGGGCTAGAAAATTTTGTGCCGAAAAAGAAGACCCAAAGTAATGAATTTGTCTTAACTTTTTTTCATAATTAATGATTAATTGATTTACACATTTTGGGTTAAATTTTTTGGGCTACACCATTTATAATCCATAATTTCAATAAGAAAAGTCGTTTTTTTTTCGTGTTACAGGTTTGGTTTTGGTTTTTTCAGTTTTGCCATGTGGTTTGAAATTTTTTATTCTTAAAATATGACCCCAAAAAATAGTTAGTTTTGAGTAAAGGGCAAAGCAAGGAAATATATTTTGGCTTAATTTTTTTTTTGTTAATTAAATGATTAATTGATTATTCCACATTCAGGTCTAAAGTTTTTGGGCCACACCATTTACAATTTATAAATTCAATAACAAAAGTATTTTTTTTTCGGTTATTACGGGCTCGGTTTGGTTTTTTATGGTTTTCAGTTTCATGCAAAACCGAAATGATTGGGTTGGGCTCGGTCATTTCCATTACAGATTGGTTTTTGGGTACGACTGTTGATTCATTATGCTTGTATGTGGCCATTTTGACCAACTTATGATTTGATCAATTCGGGTTATGTTTTATATCAAATGGGTCAAACCAAAAAAAGTTATAGCTAAAAGGAAGCAAGTCAAACATGCCGAAAGTTCTCCAAGGTCTATTGTTGACCCGTAAAACCTCTTTAAGTCATTTTATATGAAAAATTTATTGTTGTTAAAACATTATAACCATTTGTAATCAAATTTGACATACTTATTAAAAACAACGAAAGTTTTGAAAGAAGGTGTTTTGGGCCAATCCAACCCGCCACCTGACCCATTTTGCCACCTCAGCGTTATGTTCACTGCAATTGTTAGTGCCTTTTACTTTTACATACTTGGCACAAATATTTAACCAATATTTATTTGATCTAGCTTCAAAGTTCGTACCGGAGCTTTGCTACGGACGAAGAAAGGGACAGAATATCCAGAAATCTTCAAGAAACCGAAGACTGGTTATATGAAGACGGTGATGATGAAACCGAACAAGCTTATACTGGAAGGTTGCACGAGCTCAAAAAGGTATATTTTGTTAGAAAAATCTGTACTTTTTTTATATAGTTTGTACATGAAATAATTTTGTATGTTAATGTAGTTGGTAGATCCCGTTGAAAGTAGATACAAGGAAGAAGATGCTCGAGCGCATGCGACAAAAACTTTGTCGAATTGTATTAATGAATATCGTTCGGCTGCACAGTCACTGCCTGCTAACGAGAAAGATGCAGTATGATTCTAGTCCTTTTGTTGTAATAACTTGGTAAATTACTCTCATTTGTAAGAATATTATTAATTGTTATTAATTATTCGGCAGGTTAACACTGAATGCAACAAAACCGAGCAGTGGTTGCACGAGAAATCCCAACTGCAGGCTACAATGCCCAAAAACGCAGACCCCGTCCTATCTTCGAGTGAAATTAATCAAAAAGCCGAGATTCTTGAAAGGTGATAATTTTGTTATAAATAATTTGCGTTATTTATTATTGAAAACATTGTGTTTTAATGTTATTGTGACCATGTACTTTAGAATGCTCAGGCATATAACGAGGAACAAGTATTCGGCGTCAAATAACGATGATGGCGTTGGTTCGGATGAAAGGGACAAGCCTGATGACATGTATGTAGATTGATGAATTTGAAGTCAGCTTACTTAACAAGGAATTTGAAATTATTTTCTGAAAATTATGATGCTGAGGTGTCAACTACATTTTTGTTTGCTGCATTCACCAATTTGAGTTTTAACTTGATTGATGATGTATTTGCTTATATTTAACTTGATGTGTCAAAGGGGGTTTTGAATTTGTGTACTTTTGTTCTGCCTTGAAACATGAATTGTCATTATAGGTTTAAATCATGTATGTTTTATTAGGTTTTTAAATCATTTTGTGTTTTGTCATTTTAGGTTATTTTATGGGCTTTTATTGTCATTTTAGGTTGTTTTACATTTTTATTGACATCATAATATATATATGCAATGCCAGAGTCAAGTTTCCTGAAGTTATAAATATAGTATATGTTTTGAAGTCTTTAGAGCATTCTCATCCGGTTTCCTAAATTTTTGTAAGTGGAGTTTGTAAATTATAGAGTGGTGTTTTTAGTGATTGTGAGTGTAAATTATTGGGTGGAGAGAGAAAAGGTAGGTGTTGTTTGTAAATTTTGAGAAAGGGTAGTGACTTTTTGTAAATTATAGGGCGGAGAGAGAAAACTGTAATGATTAAAGTACAAAAAAGTATAAAAAATATATTATTTAATTAAACAGAAGAGAGAAATATAGTGTTTTTAGTGTAATTATTGAAATGGGGATAGAAAACCGGATGAGAATGCTTTAGGCAACAAAATTCCCTGTCCTCATGTGTTATAACTCTAATAATCATTGTTATTTATAGAAATTATATAAAGAAAGTTGGATTTAAAAAAGAGATATTTACAGATTTCCTAAGCTTGTCAATTACATATTTCTCCAACCCTAAACATCAATTACATATATCCCTTTTTCATATTAAATTACCCATTTACCCTTTCAATACTACATCTTTTTCAAGGCCTGAAGCCACCTGCAACTCAAACATCCCTAGTTCAAATGGCTGCTAAAATATTTTTGAGAACCTGTCGGAGGTACCTTCTTATCAAAATTCTGATAAGATGCTTTTAATGCCTCCAACTGGTAATCAAATCCACCCTCAAATCTACAAACTCTAGGGTTTCACTCTCACTTTAATTGAACCGCAATGCAGCAGAGCTCACCGGATGCCATACTAGACTGGCTTCGTAGGGAGATGAACTACCGACCTCTATGACCTTACATAGCTTCCACCAAGACTTCTTGAAAGCCGCCATCCGTCGGTTCCATCTGCCCCTATTATCCATATTGTTTTCTCTAGATCTGGAGTCATTTTCCGGCGAAGGGTAGCGGAGGTGCGGCGGCGGTAAGCGGCTTGGGGTTCTTGGCCGTTTTTTTGGGGAGGAAGGTGTGGCGGAGATGATAATAGGTATGACAGCGAGAAAGGATGAAGAATCCGGCTTGAGTTTCTTGGCCGTTTTTCCGTCGTGGGGTATTTCTGGCGAGAAGAACAATGAAGAAGAAACCTTAAATTGAAGTGAAAAATAAAAACAAAAGGAAAATAATAAAGGGTAAAATAGTCATCACACTATTTTTTTATAATAAAATAAATTAAAAATTAATATATTTGATATTATATGTTTTAACAAAGGGGATTTGTGTAAATAAAGTTTAGACTTGGTTATATATGTAAATTTCTAAACTTAATAAAGGAAAATATGTAAATGTCCATTTAAAAAAGACAGAATTACAAATTTTGTCCTTTAAAATAAGACGAATTACGGTTCGTGTCATTTTCTAAGTTTCCTTGCAGGCGATGTACTTTAAACTTTTTTTTCCTACAAGTTTTGTCCTTTACGCTAACTGGGTTAGAAAAACTCAGTTAAATACCCTCACGTGAGACGCATGTGAGGGCATTTTTGTCATTTCGTATGTACCTGCAAACTTCATCATCCACCACACCAAAATCAAATCAAAACCCAAATTCAATCTCCATCCAATCATCAAACTCATCTCTCAATTCCCCCAAATCCCCAATTTCTAGGGTTTTTCAAATCTAAATCCTCAAATCTCCAATTCATCCTCCGATTCGATCCAATTCCTCAAATTCAATTAGGCTGGAGAGGAGGTGGTTTCCGGCGGTAGTGGCGATGGCCGTGAAATGGTGGTGCCTGAACAAACTCTCCGACCGCAACACCCACTCCGCCACCGAGCTCGAGTCCATCGCCAAAACCCTAACCAACGACCCAGACACTGAGCTCGAGTCCATCGACACCCACTTCGCCACCGGTTCCATCGCCACCACGTCACCACTCACCTCTCACAAACTTATCGATTCGCCCTTGTGCTGTCACCATGTTAGTTCGTTGGGCGGGGCTATTAGGTCGGTGACGAGATGAGTAGAAGAAGAATGACGATAGAGGTTTAAAGAAGCTGCCACGACTTGGGCTTCTGATTGCCGCCGGGGGTACGGATAGATGTCCAGCTGCAGCCATTGGATTTGGATTTGGATTTGGATAGAGACACGGGGTATATTGAGGTTAGACTGTAGATTTACACCCGAGTCAGCTGTATCTGCCAGCTCATCATCATTGGCATCGACATCAATAAAGTCACTCCAACACCAGTTTGAAAGGTTTTTCATTCTTTTGGCTTTTTTCTCAAGCTCTCGATCCTGCAATTGCAGCAATTTTTTAATCAGCAAATGGAGACAGAAATAATATAACATATATAGATACCTCAAGGCTAAATTCTTGTTGCAAATGAGACTTGTAGGGACTGAAATTAATGCCAAAAGAAATGATTTCAACGCTATCTGAGTTAGCCTGCACAAAAGTTGGTTATACAAATGCTATATTCAATAATAACAAAGACCTTATAAAACTAAAAGTTTTAAGCTTACAGCAGGTGAAACGGGCCTGTTTTGATTTCTTTCTGTAATTTGTTCCCTGTCCAAATCCAATGGCTGCAGCTGGACATCTATCCTGTCACACCCGGCCCTGAGCGGCGGAAACAGCCGGGCGCGCGCGAGTGGGAATTGATACTTAAGCACGGGCCATTGCAAACATTCAAAGTAAGATTTTCATTGCGCATGAAAAGTTTAATACAAATACATTACATTGTTTAAAAATTACATAAAAACATCCAAGTATAAAAATTGTTGAAGATTTCCACGCCATATCCCCATGCGCGGCGGGAACAACCACGCGCATCGTAGGGATAGAACTAAAATCTTCCAGAAAGCTAGTTTAGATGTTTAGCGTGAGGTGCTCTAAGTGTGACTCCATGCGCTACCTAGTTATCTCCTGAAAGACACGTAAAAACATTTGAATCAGTATAAACTGAGTGAGTTCACAAGTTTTAGTAACTTGATAAATCGTATTGCATCATAATCTTGATACAAATCATTCTGAAACATAATTCTGATAGCATCATTAAAACACATGCTTGGTAAAACATAGTTATATCAACATATTCTGATAAAATCGTTCCGCGGGTTACGCGCGAACATTTCTGGGAACTGTGCTCGTCTATGCAAAGTGGCGCTGCCACTACGAGCTAAAATAAGTAATACCGTCCCGCGGGTTACGCGCGAACGTTTCAGGAACATGTGCTCGTCCATGCAAAGTGGCGCTGCCACGAGCTAAAATAATAATTCCGTCCCGCGGGTTACGCGCGAACGTTGTGCTCGTCCATGCAAAGTGGCGCTGCCACTACGAGCTAAAATAATAATTCCGTCCCGCGGGTTACGCGCGAACGTTGTGCTCGTCCATGCAAAGTGGCGCTGCCACTACGAGCTAAAATAATAATTCCGTCCCGCGGGTTACGCGCGAACGTTGTGCTCGTCCATGCAAAGTGGCGCTGCCACTACGAGCTAAAATAATAATTCCGTCCCGCGGGTTACGCGCGGACGTTGTGCCGGAAAACAAGGCGCTCGTCCATGCAAAGAGGCGCGACCCCTACGAGCGGGCTCAAACCCATAGTACTGCCCCATGACCATACTAGGCACTCGTCCATGCAAAGAGGTGCGACCCCTACGAGTGGGTGGATCAAACCAGCAGTCCCTACCCTTAGAGTTCCAATGGTAAAGTGATCACTTACTCGAGTTCTAGCGCACATACATCGAAAACCTTAGATAACCGTTTGCATTACTCATCATGAAACATAACTTAAACACATAATCGCTTGCATAGCTTGTAAGTATACCATGATAAAACATTATTTAAGTACGTGTCCCTCGCCCCGAAAACAGTTTAAAAATAGTGAAAACAGTGAAAATAGGGGCTGTGAGACTCACCTGTGGTTCTTGTTAAGGGATTAATCGAGATTCGGGTTTTCTTGGTGTTGGCCTCGGAATTGAAGGTCTAGAATACGATTAAATAACAAATATATATTAAGATCAAGAAATAGGAGAATATAAGGGTTGGATAGTAGGTCTCAAGGTTATATTCTCGGCTTACCTAGTAACAGGATCGGAGCTGGAAACAACGGATGCTTGGGAGAGGATTAGTGCAAGTTTGTAGTTCTTTGAAGTGTGTTTTGGGTGATAATTTAGGTTACAAATTTATAGGCAAACTCAAGGGAACACAATCCCTTGCTTTAGGGGATTGAAATCTTTTCATATCTAGGGGTAATGATGATAAAGTATGGAAATTATTATTGTTTATTGTTTACTTAAAAGTGGAGGAGTGGACAAAAGATCTTGATTTGATTTGGACAGGACATGCAGGTCTGGGGTTGGTGAGAATAGGGTGGCTGACAGTTGACTTTTCATGTTAAAGTGTGCTTTTTCTTTTTTTTTTCAGGTACTTTTATCAGTGTACAGTAAAAAGTGGAAAATCTCTGAAACACGCTACTGTTTCCTTTTGGGCGGGAGTAATCTCCTTATGTCTGGAGAATAGACTAAGTGTTCTGTGCGCATCACTTTGTGCGCATAGCTTTCTGCGTGAAGGACATTTCTTTGCTGCGGGTAGGTGCGTAACCTTCTCGCAGTTGGGGATATTGAGTTTCATTTGTAGATTCTCCAGGTGGTCTTGGTATTTCAACATAGTGATCAATCATGTTGAAGTCAATTCCATCTTGGAGCTTCAGACAAACTAGCTCTCAATGTTCCCGCCATGCGGGGAGGTTAGTTCCCTTCCGCACGCGCATAAACGATCTAGGATGCACCCGCCTTAGCATCATGCGGGATGGTCAACCCATAGACAACATAACGTTTAAGTTACATGAAAACATAAAGCCAAAACATTCACGCATGGCGCATATAACATATGCTCACGCTGGTTCTTAACATGGTGCGCTCGCGCAGGTTGCATATAACAACTGCATGCGCTGACTAACATGGCGCGCTCGCGCAGGGCGCACGTAACAAATGCACGCGCTGACTAACATGGCGCGCTTAATATTCACAATCACCTAATTATTAGGTTGATTACCTAGTTTAAGGGATTGGGAATTTACCGGGTGTCACATTCTCCCCTCGTTAAACGAATTTCGTCCCGAAATTTAGGAGACGTTGCTGGCAGAAGCCATGTTCTGGAAGAGGTGTGGGTATTTCTTGCGTATTTGGTCTTCTCTTTCCCAAGTGAATTCAGGCCCACGCCTCGAGTTCCATTGAACCTTTACTAACTTGATTTTGCTCCTGCGTAACTTTTGTTCTTTCCAATCGGTTACGGCTATAGGTTCTTCTATGAAGTGCAGCTGTTTGTCGATGTGAATCTCTTCCATCGGCAAAATCAACGTTTCGTCAGATAAGCACTTTTTGAGGTTGGACACATGAAACGTATCATGAACTCCACTGAGTTCGGCGGGTAAACGGAGTTTATAAGCAACCGGACCGATCCTTTCCAGGATCTCGAATGGTCCAATGAAGCGCGGATTCAACTTTCCTCGCTTGCCGAAACGGGGGACTCCTTTCCATGGAGAGACTTTCAAAAGTACTTTATCCCCTACTTGAAATTCCAATGGTTTCCTTCGCACATCTGCGTAGCTCTTCTGTCTGTCGCGCGCTGTCTTAAGGCGATCCCTTATCTGAAAAATCTTGTCTGTTGTTTCTTGGATCAATTCTGGACCAGTCATTTGCTTGTCACCCACTTCAGCCCAGCACAGTGGGGATCTACACTTGCGCCCATACAAAGCTTCGAACGGCGCAGCCTTAATGCTTGTGTGATAGCTGTTGTAAGAAAATTCAACCAATGGGAGATGAGTATCCCAGCTACCTTCGAAATCGATTGCGCACGCGCGTAGCATATCTTCCAATGTCTGGATTGTTCGCTCGCTTTGCCCATCCGTTTGAGGATGATATGCCGTACTCATGTCAAGACGAGTACCTAAAGCCCCTTGTAACGATCTCCAAAACCTTGATGTGAACCGACTATCTCTATCAGAAATGATGGACACTGGGACTCCATGTTTTGAAACTACTTCTCGAATATACAGTCGGGCTAACTTTTCCATCTTATCGGTTTCCTTGATCGGCAGGAAGTGCGCTGACTTAGTTAGCCGATCCACAACAACCCATATTGTGTCATAACCCCCAGGTGTCCTTGGCAGTTTGGTGATGAAGTCCATAGAGATTTGTTCCCACTTCCACATGGGAATTTCTGGCTGCTGAAGCAACCCTGATGGTTTCTGGTATTCAGCCTTCACCTTCGAACACGTCAGGCACTTACTGACATACGTCGCGATGGCGCCTTTAAGATTGGGCCACCAATACAGCGTTTTAACATCTTGGTACATCTTGTCTGCGCCAGGATGTACGGAATACCGCGTCTTGTGAGCTTCGTTCAATACCTGCTCGCGCAATCCTCCCTTGAGAGGGACCCATATGCGGTTAGCGAAATATAGATTGCCGTTCTCTTTAAGTTCCAAATTCTTAACCATACCCCCAAGGCATTCGTTTTTAACAAACTCTGATTTCAAGGCTTTTTGCTGAGCGTCTCGGATGCGGGTAGAGAGATTTGCGTGAATGGTCAACCTTAGAGCCTTGACTCGTAGCGTTTTTATTCGCTCCTTCCTACTTAGCGCGTCTGCTACCACATTCGCCTTTCCAGGGTGGTACTTAATTTCACAATCATAATCGTTCAACAACTCCACCCATCTTCGTTGCCTCATGTTTAAATCCTTTTGATCAAATATATGTTGAAGGCTCTTGTGATCCGTAAAGATTATACACTTTGTACCATAGAGGTAATGGCGCCAAATCTTTAGCGCGAAGACAACCGCTCCAAGTTCTAAATCATGCGTTGTGTAGTTCTTTTCATTGGTCTTGAGTTGGCGTGAGGCATACGCTATGACTTTGTCTCGCTGCATAAGGACACATCCAAGTCCCTGATGTGAAGCGTCACAGTAAACAACAATGTCATCCATCCCCTCGGGCAAAGACAAAATTGGCGCACTACATAACTTCTGTTTCAACATTTGAAATGCTGTTTCCTGATTTTCGCCCCAAACAAACTTCTTGTCTTTCTGAGTTAGCGCGGTCAGAGGTAGAGCTATTTTGGAGAAGTTCTCAATGAAGCGTCGATAGTAGCCAGCTAGTCCTAGGAATTGCCTCACCTCAGTTGGGGTTTTTGGCGCTTCCCAGTTTTCGATGGCCTTGACTTTGGAAGGATCAACGTGAATTCCTTTCTCGTTTACAACGTGACCGAAAAAGTGAACTTCTCTAAGCCAAAACTCGCACTTGGAAAACTTCGCATACAACTTTTCTTTCCTCAACAATTCCAAAATCAATCTCAGGTGTTGCTCATGCTCGGCCTTGGTCCGCGAGTAAATCAGAATATCATCTATAAACACAATCACAAACTTGTCCAAGTATGGTTTGCACACGCGGTTCATCAGATCCATGAACACAGCCGGCGCATTAGTTAGCCCGAAAGGCATCACTAAGAACTCATAATGGCCGTATCTAGTTCGGAAGGCTGTTTTCGGCACATCTTCCTCATGGACCCTAAGTTGGTGGTATCCTGACCGTAGATCTATCTTCGAATAATAACTGGATCCCTGCAACTGGTCAAATAAGTCGTCAATCCTTGGTAAGGGGTACCGATTTTTGACTGTCAGCTTGTTCAGTTCCCTGTAGTCAATACACATCCTGAACGAACCATCCTTCTTCTTAACAAACAGTACTGGAGCTCCCCAAGGTGAAAAGCTTGGGCGTATGAAACCCTTATCCAATAGTTCCTGTAACTGATTGGATAGCTCTTGCATCTCAGATGGAGCTAATCGATAAGGCGCTCGAGCTACTGGCGCAGCTCCTGGGACCAAATCAATACGAAACTCGACTTGTCGCGGCGGCGGTAATCCGGGCAAATCTTCAGGAAAAACTTCTGGAAATTCGCGCACTACTGGTAAGTCTTCAATTCTTCGCTCATCTCCTTTCTTCTCTACGACATGCGCCAGGAAGGCGTAGCACCCTTTCCTTAGGCACTTTCGCGCCTTTAGGCACGAAATCAGTTTCGTCGCAACTCCCCTTCTTTCCCCTTGAATTACCAAGGTTTCTCCGTTCAACAGTGGGATCCGAACCTGCTTCTCATGGCAAATAACTTCCGCGCGGTTCTCAACTAACCAATCCATACCTACCACAATGTCAAAACTTCCCAAGTCTATTGGCAACAAGTTAATATTGAACCCGTGACCTCCCATGACTATAACACATTGTTCAGTTCTTTCGTTCGCGCATAACTGCCTACCATTGGCTAGTTCTATAGTATAAGGCGTGTCTAGTCTACCGGTTGCTAGGCCTAGGGAGTCTTTAAACTCGGCGGATATAAAACTTAGGTCAGCGCCAGTATCAAATAAGACAGATGCAAAATGTCCGTTAAGCAAAAACGTACCGGTTACCACATTCGGCTCTTCTTTAGCTTCGCCTGCGCCGATCACAAAAGCTCTCCCGCGAGCTTGGTTCCCCTTTTGCGGGCAATCCCGACTAAAATGCCCTGGCTTCCCGCATGCGTAGCAGTTGTCGCTTGCTCCAGCGTCTCTGACACGGCAATTCATCGTCTTGTGCCCTGGTCTGCCACATTTGGCACATTCGATTCTTGCGCATTCACCCTCGTGGTGATACTTGCATTTGTTGCACCATGGGCGAGGCCCGCTGTATCCTTTTCGTGGTGGCTCCGCGGCCTGAATCGCGTAAACCCTTGCGCTTTCCTGCTTCTTGAACGGTGGTTGCTTGGAGTCAGACCCTCGGTGGTGAGAGTTCCATTTCCTCTTGGGATCAGAGGTTCGCTGCTCGATTCCGCGCGTAGTCAACATACCCGCACGGATCGTATCCCTTGTAAGGGTAATGGCCCGCGCTACCGCCTCATCAAAGGTTGGAGGCGCTGCGGCGTTGAGCGGAACCCTAACAACAGGAGGTAACCCAAAAATATACCTCTCGATCTTCTTTTCCTCCGTGTTTGCCATGTCTGGCACCAACTGGCAAAGTTCGTTGAACCGGTTGTTGTAGGCGTCGATATCCGTTCCTACCATGGTGTGGTTCCAGAATTCCTGTTGTAGACTCTGGATTTCTGCGCGAGAGCAGAACTTCCTCATCATCATCTCCTTCAGTTCCTCCCAGGTCTTGTGGAGAGCAACTTCTCGCCCCAATGTTTTCGTTTGAAGCTTCCACCAAGACGAAGCTGCCTCTTGGAACATGCAGGTCGCGTAAAGGACCTTCTGGTTCTCACTACATCCGCTAATGGAGAGAACTGTCTCCATCTTGTCAATCCAGTTGTAGAGCCCAATGGCCCCTTCGGTTCCCTTGAATGGCCAAGGCTTACAGGCCATGAATGTCTTATAGGAGCATCCTTTGTCCAAGGCTCCTGATTCGGGTTCTGGGGTCTCATTCTGACGACCCTGACTTGATTCGGCCTTGCTGGCCTCATGTGTCGCAATCGCTTGCGCGATTATTTCCGCGAGTTCCTCGGGTGTCATGGTAATTCCCTTGGCTTTAGTCGGAGGCATTCTTGCTTTAAAAGAGTGAAAATATATCAGACTTAGCGCATGTACTCTGAGCACATAATGTTATCATTATTTACTAGACAGTGTGACCCGTGTTCCTAAGTGCGTGTATAGTTTCTTTTGAAAATATTTTCTTTGAAAAATATTTCATGCGATTCCCCAACGGTTATAGTCTAGGTTAAAACTTCTTTTCCTAGTTCGCTATAACCAGTGCTCTGATACCAATCTGTCACACCCGGCCCTGAGCGGCGGAAACAGCCGGGCGCGCGCGAGTGGGAATTGATACTTAAGCACGGGCCATTGCAAACATTCAAAGTAAGATTTTCATTGCGCATGAAAAGTTTAATACAAATACATTACATTGTTTAAAAATTACATAAAAACATCCAAGTATAAAAATTGTTGAAGATTTCCACGCCATATCCCCATGCGCGGCGGGAACAACCACGCGCATCGTAGGGATAGAACTAAAATCTTCCAGAAAGCTAGTTTAGATGTTTAGCGTGAGGTGCTCTAAGTGTGACTCCATGCGCTACCTAGTTATCTCCTGAAAGACACGTAAAAACATTTGAATCAGTATAAACTGAGTGAGTTCACAAGTTTTAGTAACTTGATAAATCGTATTGCATCATAATCTTGATACAAATCATTCTGAAACATAATTCTGATAGCATCATTAAAACACATGCTTGGTAAAACATAGTTATATCAACATATTCTGATAAAATCGTTCCGCGGGTTACGCGCGAACATTTCTGGGAACTGTGCTCGTCTATGCAAAGTGGCGCTGCCACTACGAGCTAAAATAAGTAATACCGTCCCGCGGGTTACGCGCGAACGTTTCAGGAACATGTGCTCGTCCATGCAAAGTGGCGCTGCCACGAGCTAAAATAATAATTCCGTCCCGCGGGTTACGCGCGAACGTTGTGCTCGTCCATGCAAAGTGGCGCTGCCACTACGAGCTAAAATAATAATTCCGTCCCGCGGGTTACGCGCGAACGTTGTGCTCGTCCATGCAAAGTGGCGCTGCCACTACGAGCTAAAATAATAATTCCGTCCCGCGGGTTACGCGCGAACGTTGTGCTCGTCCATGCAAAGTGGCGCTGCCACTACGAGCTAAAATAATAATTCCGTCCCGCGGGTTACGCGCGGACGTTGTGCCGGAAAACAAGGCGCTCGTCCATGCAAAGAGGCGCGACCCCTACGAGCGGGCTCAAACCCATAGTACTGCCCCATGACCATACTAGGCACTCGTCCATGCAAAGAGGTGCGACCCCTACGAGTGGGTGGATCAAACCAGCAGTCCCTACCCTTAGAGTTCCAATGGTAAAGTGATCACTTACTCGAGTTCTAGCGCACATACATCGAAAACCTTAGATAACCGTTTGCATTACTCATCATGAAACATAACTTAAACACATAATCGCTTGCATAGCTTGTAAGTATACCATGATAAAACATTATTTAAGTACGTGTCCCTCGCCCCGAAAACAGTTTAAAAATAGTGAAAACAGTGAAAATAGGGGCTGTGAGACTCACCTGTGGTTCTTGTTAAGGGATTAATCGAGATTCGGGTTTTCTTGGTGTTGGCCTCGGAATTGAAGGTCTAGAATACGATTAAATAACAAATATATATTAAGATCAAGAAATAGGAGAATATAAGGGTTGGATAGTAGGTCTCAAGGTTATATTCTCGGCTTACCTAGTAACAGGATCGGAGCTGGAAACAACGGATGCTTGGGAGAGGATTAGTGCAAGTTTGTAGTTCTTTGAAGTGTGTTTTGGGTGATAATTTAGGTTACAAATTTATAGGCAAACTCAAGGGAACACAATCCCTTGCTTTAGGGGATTGAAATCTTTTCATATCTAGGGGTAATGATGATAAAGTATGGAAATTATTATTGTTTATTGTTTACTTAAAAGTGGAGGAGTGGACAAAAGATCTTGATTTGATTTGGACAGGACATGCAGGTCTGGGGTTGGTGAGAATAGGGTGGCTGACAGTTGACTTTTCATGTTACAGTGTGCTTTTTCTTTTTTTTTTCAGGTACTTTTATCAGTGTACAGTAAAAAGTGGAAAATCTCTGAAACACGCTACTGTTTCCTTTTGGGCGGGAGTAATCTCCTTATGTCTGGAGAATAGACTAAGTGTTCTGTGCGCATCACTTTGTGCGCATAGCTTTCTGCGTGAAGGACATTTCTTTGCTGCGGGTAGGTGCGTAACCTTCTCGCAGTTGGGGATATTGAGTTTCATTTGTAGATTCTCCAGGTGGTCTTGGTATTTCAACATAGTGATCAGTCATGTTGAAGTCAATTCCATCTTGGAGCTTCAGACAAACTAGCTCTCAATGTTCCCGCCATGCGGGGAGGTTAGTTCCCTTCCGCACGCGCATAAACGATCTAGGATGCACCCGCCTTAGCATCATGCGGGATGGTCAACCCATAGACAACATAACGTTTAAGTTACATGAAAACATAAAGCCAAAACATTCACGCATGGCGCATATAACATATGCTCACGCTGGTTCTTAACATGGTGCGCTCGCGCAGGTTGCATATAACAACTGCATGCGCTGACTAACATGGCGCGCTCGCGCAGGGCGCACGTAACAAATGCACGCGCTGACTAACATGGCGCGCTTAATATTCACAATCACCTAATTATTAGGTTGATTACCTAGTTTAAGGGATTGGGAATTTACCGGGTGTCACATATCCGTACCTCCGGCGGCAATCAGAAGCCCAAGTCGTGGCAGCTTCTTTAAACCTCTATCGTCATTCTTCTTCTACTCATCTCGTCACCGACCTAATAGCCCCGCCCAACGAACTAACATGGTGACAGCACAAGGGCGAATCGATAAGTTTGTGAGAGGTGAGTGGTGACGTGGTGGCGATGGAACCGGTGGCGGAGTGGGTGTCGATGGACTCGAGCTCGGTGTCTGGGTCGTTGGTTAGGGTTTTGGCGATGGACTCGAGCTCGGTGGCGGAGTGGGTGTCGCGGTCGGAGAGTTTGTTCAGGCACCACCATTTCACGGCCATCGCCACCACCGCCGGAAACCACCTCCTCTCCACCCTAATTGAATTTGAGGAATTGGATCGAATTGGAGGATAAATTGGAGATTTGAGGATTTAGATTTGAAAAACCCTAGAAATTGGGGATTTTGGGGAATTGTGAGATGGGTTTGATGATTGGATGGAGATTGAATCTGGGTTTTGATTTGATTTTGGTGTGGTGGATGATGAAGTTTGCAGGTACATACGAAATGACAAAAATGCCCTCACATGCGTCTCACGTGAGGGTATTTAACTGAGTTTTTCTAACCCAGTTAGCGTAAAGGACAAAACTTGTAGGAAAAAAAAGTTTAAAGTACATCGCCTGCAAGGAAACTTAGAAAAGGACACGAACCGTAATTCGTCTTATTTTAAAGGACAAAATTTGTAATTCTGTTTTTAAAAAACCCAAACTTTCATTTATGGGTTGATGATAAAATAATCCTAATTAAGAATTTTCTAACCACCACTTTCAATTTCTATAACTATTTTCTAACCACTGCTTTCAACTTCTATAACTTTAATTTATTGGTTGATGATAAAATAATCTTATTTTGTTTGGGCTTTTATGTGAGCTTCTACGTTACTGGGTTGGGGTTGATGACCACCATGAATAATTGAATATTATACATTAAGTTGGCCTGATCTAACCCAATAAATAGGGTTGGTAGGTCTTTGTTTAATTAATGAATTGTTTTTAATAAATAATTTGCAAGTTTTAAGCTTGCCAACAGATTCAAATCGTTTGAATGAAATTATTGTGTTCTTGAGTCATTTGATTGCTAGTCGAAACTGCATCACTTATATACAAATTAAGAATTGTAAAACTTGACGCAATACCAACATGAAGGATCCGAATGGTTAATACAAAAAATATATGGGTGGTACGGAAGATCTTAAGGGGCGGTTTGATGGAGATCAAAAGTTATTGGACTAAGTTGAAAAAACTTGGTGTCATAGTTGTCTTTTAATTAGTATTAAATAAATTAGAAGTGTAGTATGATTATGTTTCCTAGTTTGAGTAGGATTATAATTGTGGGTGTTATACAAACCCATCAAAAGGTTTATTTTTAGTGTGGTAGAAAGTATTTCGTTCTTGTTTCTTATTAATGAAAAAAGTCGCATAAACGTTTTATGCAAAATAGTGTTTGATGTTCTTGATTCACTTGTCTAAGGTTTAACAAGTGGTATCAGAGACTAACGATTCCGGCTCAAATTTCCGATCGACGGCAAGACTTGATTGGAGTTGTAGTTTCCAATCAAAGGCATAAGAGGCCAAGAAACCTATCGTAGTTAAGGTTCCGATCGAAGGTGTTGAAAAAAAAATCGATCGAAGTTAAGGTCGCAGGTGTTTGGTTCTAGTCGCAGTGCAGAATATTGTTGGCAGCCGTAGCCGATATAAACCCAACGGTAGTCGTTTATTTAATTGCAAAGGTTTATTTGTTTTTTTTCATGTTCGTGGGAATAATTCCGCCGCCACTACCCCAAAGTTTCCATATTGCTTTATAATATTGTTTGAATATATATAATTGTGTGGATAGAAAATTACCGTCACCCATCGTATGGTAATTTGAAAATTTGTGATCGAAGGGAAAATAAAGTGAATTAGAGAATCACTTTGCAAACTCCAGTACCCAACGAACATTAAGTTAACCATATTTATTTTTGTAAGGCTTTTGTTTTTCTTTGTTGTTGTGATATTGCGATCAAAGAGAAAAGGAGAGAAGATTCTTTAGTGTTCCAGAATTGTAGTGTCCAGGTTCCGATCGCAACAAAAAATATCAATCCAGTGAATTAGAAACAATGGCAGAGTTATAAGTTGTAGGAGGAATCAAGAAGTTGAACCAAAGCAACTACAAACAATGGTCAACATGCATCAAATCATATCTTCATGGTCAAGATCTTTGGTAGGTAATGAACGATACCGAGACGAGACAACCCATGAACGATATTAATGGTAGTATCGGGAAGTGGCAGGTGAAAGCGGGTCGGGTGATGTTTATCATCAAGACAATGGTTGATGATGATGTTCTTGATCACATTCAAGATCTCGAATACCCAAAACAAGCGTGGGATACATTGGAGACCCTATTCACGAAGAAGAACGTTGCTCGATTACAACTAGTCGAAGGTGAGTTGATGACGGTTTCCCAAGGAGATATTCCGATCGCACAATATTTTCGCAAAGTAAAAGATCTATGTTGTGAGATTGGAGAACTCAATCCACAGTCTCGGGTTAGCGATGCTCGTATGAAGTGGATACTCATCCACGGTTTAAGGCCGGAGTATCGTAGCTTTGTCACTGCTATTCAAGGGTGGGCGACCCAACCGAGTATAACTGAGTTCGAAAATATTCTTGCTGGTCAAGAAGCCTTAGCAAAACAGTTAGCTGGTGTGTTGGTTAAAACCGAGAGCGAAGCCTTGTATGTCGGAAGGAAGGAGAAGCATCGGTTCAACAAAAATAAGAACCGTTATAGTGATAAAGGCAAGAGTAAGTACTGGGAGAATGAGAAACGTGAACGTCCGAAGAAGAAACAATGGAACAGAAAGAGTCGAGTTAAAAACTCTGAAGAAGATTCATCGGATAAGAGGACCGAGACAAGGAATCAAGGTACCAACCAAAGCAGTTCCCCTTTAGATGCCATAACTGTGAACAAAAAGGGCATATGGCAAAATACTGTATAAAACCTAAGGAGGAATGTAATGCAGCTGTCGTTAAAGAAGAAGAACCATGGGATGTGGAGGCTAATATGGCCGAGGGTCAGAAAAATTACGCAGTTGACACCGAATTCAAACCGAATCTGTTAGATGAATGGTTTGAAGTAGGCTCTTGTTGGTGGATAGATCAGGAAGTAGTACCGAAGTTGAATCAGTTAAAGGCAACATTGGAATTATCTATTATTATTTTGAATTTAGATGACGAGAAAATTGTGGTTGAAGAAAAAAGTACGGTTGATCAAGACATAACTATGACAGTAACGGAACAAGACGAGCAAGGAAACCGTGTTGGATGAAGTGCACGAGGAGGTAGTTCCGTCTCCTGTTACGGGTTATCATGGTGGAATAGAAAATGTTGAAGATCAACAAACCAACAAAGTTGATGTTGGAGTTTGCATGAGGTTCATGCATAGTTCGAGCGATCCGAATAAGCAATCGAATGAAGGAGTTAAATTCGAGAGGGAGCATGTATCAAGTGAAGATGGAAGAATTGCTTTGAGTACCATGATAGTTGGTCATGAAGTTGAGAAAGCAAAAGTTGTTTCCTATCTGAAATCGAGTGATGCAGTCCTAAACAGTGGTAATCTCAAAACTATCTCAGTTGTAACCAGGAAAAAGAAACTTCCGGGTAGTGTGATGAAGTTGAACCCAAGAATCAAGCTCAAAGAGGTGCGAGCGTTACAAGGTGTGAAAGATTTTGGAGGAATAATGGTAGTTGGTATTGAAAAGGAGTGTAAAACTTGGTGCAATACCAACTTGAAGGAACCGAGTGGTTAATATGAAAAGTATAAGGGTGGTACAGAAGATCTCAATGGGCGGTTTGATGGAGATCAAAAGTTCATGGACCAAGTTGAAATAACTTGGTTTCATAGTTATCTTTTAATTAGTATTAAATAAATTAGAAGTCTAGTATGATTATGTCTCCTAGTTTGAGTAGGATTATAATTGTGGGTGTTATATAAACCCATCAAAATATTTATTTTTAGCGTGGTAGAAAGTATTTCGTTCTTGTTTCTTATTAATGAAAAGAGTTGCATAAACATTTTATGCAAAATAGTGTTTGATGTTCTTGATTCACTTGTCTAAGGTTTAACAAGAATGACTTTGAAATTGTCCCAAAGAATGAAAACTATCTCCTTCGCATTGACATCCTTATCATACTTTAATTGAACCAACTCTTCAAGCTTCATCCAAGGAATCAAGTAGTAACGAGAAATATTTTGAATTATATCCATTACATAGATAACTTTTGGTTGTCGAATAACCAGGATGGTATTGCACATGTTTAAATAGGATAAGAAAGAAGCCCTCGACAAGCAAAACCTACACCAAGTTGTAGAGATGAAAGGATCGAGCAACTGGGATTTTGAGAATTGAATAACCAGTCTTCGCGGAAATCATGGATTTTGTGTACATTAATAATAAAACTAAAGGAGTTAAGGTTCGTTAACAAGGGACCGTTAATAGTAAATGGTTAGAAAGTTGGGAGTGATGCTAAGAATATTCTAGGTTTGGATTATTTGTAGGCATACAGGTGAAAGTCTGAATTATTTAAATACAATTTTTTCATGTAATTAGAACATCTCTAGTGGTGCCTAGAGGTGTTCAAAAAAACCGGTTACGGAACCGGTTTGGGCGGTTAACCGAAAAACCGGTTTTTTAAAAACCGGTTTTTTTAAAAACCGGTTTGACCGGTTTACGTAACCGGTTTACGTATCGGTTATACTTTTTGGAGCCAAAACCGGTTTTATAACCGGTTATTAAAAAAACCGGTTTTTTTTAATAACCGGTTATTAAAAAACCGGTTAACCGGTTTTTAAAATAACCGGTTTATAGCCGTTATAAAAAAAACCGGTTAACCGGTTTTTTAATAACCGGTTAACCGGTTAAACCGGTTTTCGAACGTTACCAAACGGCTTTATAGCCGTTTTTTTTTTTTTGCCCGTTTTTTTAGCCGTTTTTTTTGGTTTTTTTACCCCCACAAACATCTATATATAGTTTAGGTTGGGTATTGGTTAGATCACACTTGATTATACAACTCCAAAAGCTCTAAACGTTTATTTCATACGCGATTATAACTCCAAACGCTCTTCTTTCGTAGTCGTTTATTTCATACTCGAGTATACCACTCTTAATTCGTAGTCGATTATCATGGCCTCCCAAAGTGCTGCTTCATCGGTCAACATGGGTGCCTCGAACACGGGAGAAACCGTCGTTCGGGTCATCCCCACGAAACGAAACCAAGATATTTGGCAACATTTCGACCTATGCGAAATGTCTAACGGAACCCAAAAAGCTAGATGCAAACATTGTTTGAAGTTTTATAACAAAGAAGCAAACTCCAGTTTAAGAGCTCATGTAGAAAGGCCCTCTTGCAAGGTCTTGAAGGACGAATCCGGAAGTAGTTCGCAGCCGGAGATGACGAATCAAGGAACGGTGTTTACGTACGACCTTGAAGCGGTACGTCAACAGTTTGGCAACTTTGTGATTCAACAATCACTTCCTTTCAACCACTTCGACAACCCTCAATTCACGGAGATGATGCAAAAGTATGTTCAACCACGCTACCAACACGTAAGTCGTTCGACCCTTAGAAGAGATATGCTTAAAGCATGGAAAAACGCTAAATCCGAACTAATTTCATACTTTTCAAACTTACAAACTGGTGTGAACTTAACAACGGATGTGTGGTCGGTACCTAATGGTTCGCCCGACTCATACATTTGTGTGACGGCTCATTGGGTTGACCCCCGGTCGTGGCAAATGATGAAACGAACCGTTGCGTTTCAATTGTTTGATTACCCGCACACGGGTAGAAATATTTTTAAACTCTTGGATAAAGTCATTCGACAATACAAGATTGAAGATAAAATCTTTTCAATATCGTTTGATAACGCGTCCAACAATACGGCCGCGGTTGGCCATTTAAAATTAAAGTATAAACCTATTTGTGATGGAGCGTTTTTTCATAGCCGATGCATTGCACATATTATCAACTTGGCCGTGCAAGATGGGTTAAACGTGATCGAAACGCAAAGAAACAATTTTAAAAGAATGTTACGAGATGTTTTTAGCAACAATAAAACATTTTCAAGATACAAAAAATTTTGTGATGAAGCTAATTGTCAATGGTTGGGGCCCAATTGGGATTGTCCAACAAGATGGAACTCGACTTGTGATATGTTTGAGAAAGCCATCCAACAAAAAGAATCACTAGTTGCGTTTCATCAAATAATGTCAAGTAGGGGTAAATGTGCACCGTACGATCCTAGAAACTGGTTATTGATTGAGATCGTTACGGAGGTTCTTCAAATTTTTAAATCTTGCACAACTAGTTTATCCGGGGTTTACTATCCAACAAGCCCCATTGCTTTACCAAAAATTGCTGTCATGTGCACAAAGTTGACTGAAATTCATTGTAGGGGTGCACCTTATTTTGATATGGGTGCAAAAATGAAAGAAAAATTTATAAAATATTTTCAACAACTACCCGCTGTTTTGACCTGTGCGGCTGCGTTAAACCCTTGCATCAATGTTGGTGGTGTTGAAGCTTTAATAGAAAAAATTTGTGATGAGCTAGGGTTAAACGACGATCAAAACCCCTATTATAGCCAAACTTTAAAGAATGATTTCAACACCACATTGGCAAACATGTATGATGTTTACCTTACAAAACACGGGTCGTCTTCCCAAATTCATGACTCGTTAAGAGCTGTTGCCCAATCCCAATCCCAAACCGACCTTGAAATGGGGATGTACTACATGATTTGGGAAGACGCCGGTAAACGTCAAAGGGTAAACACCCCAAGCAGTGAACTTGGAAGGTATGGTGGTACCAACTTTGTGAAACACATGACTCCGGATGAATTTAGAAGTCTTGATTTGCTGGCTTGGTGGAGAGGTAAGGAGGATGAGTTTCCGATCCTCGCCGCCATGGCCAAAGATTTACTAACGGTCCAAGCTTCCACGGTAGCTTCGGAGTCTGCTTTTTCTGTTTCTGGCAGGGTTATATCGATTAGGAGGACTCGACTCACTCCAGCAGCTGTAGAGATGTCGATTTGCTACAAGGATTACTTGGACTCTTTAGACAGGGCACAACATCAACGCTCACTCGAGGGGGAAATGGACTATGAGGCGGCCTTGTATGAAGACGAGGTCAATCAAGGACACATTCAACCAATGACCGATGAAGAAGCCGCGTACGACGATTACCTAAGGAATAGCTCGGGATCGGGTAGCGAAGAAAATGAGTAACAAACATCAACTTGTTAATGTAATCGTGTCTAAGCATTCTTTAATGTTTGTATTTTTGAGTTACGAATATGCGATAACGATTTAATGTTTGTATTTTTAATGTAAAAGCTATAAATGAAAGTTATGTGTTTTTAATCTTCCAAGCAAAGAATGCTAACAACGAAACCCTAAACCCTAAAGAAAAAAAAAAAAAAAAAAAAAAAAAAAAAAAAAAAAAAAAAAAAACCGGTTAACCGGTTAGACCGGTTATAAAAAACCGGTTTAATAACCGGTTCTAACCGGTTTTTAAACCGGTCCAAACCGGTTTGGCCGGTTTGAGTTTTCAGCAATAAAAACCGGTTAATAACCGGTCCGGTTATTAACCGAACCGGTTTTTTTCTGGATAAAAAAAACCGGTCCGGTTAATAACCGAACCGGTTTTTTCAAAAAAACCGATTTGTGCACCTCTAGTGGTGCCCATGTGACATCGTTTGGATACAAACAGATCTTGCAAAACCACTTCTCCCATTGGAGTGGCACCAACTCCCCTCGGTTAGTTTGTGAGCAAAACAACAACAAACACTTGAGAGTAAGCCCCATTCAAACTTGATATAGATTAAATTAAGGGAAAAGTAGGTGATGAATTGGCGGTTTAAAGCAAGAACGGATACTAACCACTGGAGGAGAAATAAAGGTTTTTATAGGTTGGTTTAAAATCTGATATGACATGCTAAGTTGACGGTTTGAAACAAGAACGAGTGTATTGCATTGGTGGTGCTTTAAAAGCACATTTTATATATATATATATATATATATATATATATATATATATATATATATATATATATATATATATATATATATGGGAGGGATATTTTGAGAACCATGTTGAGTTTTAAGAACTTAAGAACTCAATTCTAGGTCACACATTTAATTAAATGGATTGGAATATGTGGTTGAGATTAAATCTGGCAAAAAAGTTAAAGTAGGAACGAGAATAAATATGTAAGTGATTACACTAACTTTTACGTTCGTTACACATGTGTAAAAAGTCGACTCGGTGCGTAAAAAATTCTGTAATTCTTTTACGTGTATGTAACTTACATATATTACGCATGTGTAAAAAAAATTCGAAAAAAAAATCGCTACACCGAGTTCTTTCGAGTTCTTAAAACTCAAAGGGGTTCTTAATTGAAATCTCCCATATATATATATATATATATAGGGGAGAGTTCAAATGAAAACTCTAAGTTATTAGAAAACTATGAAAACCAATCTCAACCAATCATATAATTTTGGATTTATGTTTATTGTAGTTTTATAAAAGGACATTTTAGTAAAATGCAATTCCACTATTTTAGATAATTACCCGTACCTTAGGAATTAACCATTAATTTCTTCATTTCTAACCTAATTAAATCAGTTTCACGCATCTTAATCAACCATCAATTTCATAGTTCATATGACTTGTTTAATATTTAATTCTTCTTTTCCTAATACTACGTATATATTATGAACTTACATTTTTTTTATTCATTGGTATTTTATATTTTACTAACTTATTTATTCCATTTAAATTGAATATTAGCCTAGATATTTTTTTTTGTTTGGTTGCATGAGGTTATCAAATAAAGATTTATTTTTTAGCAATTTTGAGTATGCTTGTTTTGCTATAAAGACACAGTGAACAAAAAGAACATTGTTGTTATTTACATGTAATCCTATAGTTGCACAAAGAACATGTTTAATTAATTTACATATATGTAACTTTTTGTTACAAGAAGAACATGAATAACACGTCAGCTAGTTTACATATGTGTAACTTCGTAATTTGTTTTACATATATGTATATCCATTAAGTACATATATGTATCTTAGTATGACCATTTCCTAAATACAAATAATAATAATAATAATAGAGCTACATATATGAACACGAGAGTACACATGTAGTTTTGGTATAATTACATATGTGTAAATAAATTGTTACATATGTATCACCACGACTAACTTTGTTTTAGCATGAACGTTATATAAGGATAACAATAAAAGGAAAAATGAAAAATGAAAAACATTAATTATGTTTAATAACAGGAAAATAGAAGTAAATTAAGTTTGTTGGACATGTAGCAGAAGAGGATACCTTTAATTACTTGAAATGTAAAACATAAAAGTAAATATATGGAAATGCTTCTAGAATTTTGATCTTCCTACTTTTTATTTGCTTTTCATGTTTTGTTGATTTTATGTTTTTTCGTTAGAATATGGTCTTTCAGTTTGTTATACAAACATGGAATGAAGAGAGGCATTATTACCAGAAAAAATAAAATAAAACAGAAGAGAGACTTTGAGGATTTTTAGCATACGTGATTTATAAGTATAGTTTACCAAATTTGTCCCTTATCTTCTTAATTAAAGTTCTTTAGTTTTCATTTAATTACTTAATTGCCATAATGCATATAAGCCATTGATCTACGATTTAAATGGTCAAGATTAATTTAACTAGTTTTCAAGAAAATTATGGTTTTTATTTGAACCCTTCCATATATATATATATCAGAAACAGAAACGACATACAAAATATGACCTGACAGTACACCCCAAAATAAGTGTTAATAAAAGAATTGCAATTCAATTTGATTTCTTTGTTTGATAAACTGATTTACGGTCGGGCCTTGTCAAAAGTCAATGATTTTTGTCTTGTGGAAAAGACTACATGAGGTTGCAAAGTGCCGGTCTACCTCACAAAAAGAGAAAGGAATATAAAAAAGTAAAATAAAACAAGACAAAAATGGTGGTCTAATCTGAGTTCATAAATGGTGGTCTAATCTGAGTTGATACGATCAAATAAAACAAGACAAGAAATGCGTAACTTTTTTATATGGACTCTAGTTGCAGGACTGAACACTTGTCTCTGCATGACCTTAAGTATAATTTATTTTCTTAGAATTTATGTTAATGGTATTTTTTTATTAGTAAGGGTGTGAACTATACATTGGTCCTCATCTCCAAGGTGATGAAAAGTTCTTTCGAATGTTCCACACTCAAGTTTTGTTGGTCATTTGTATCCAACAATAATTTGTGAATTTGTACATAGATTTGTGAAATCCTAGACATTTGTTATTGGAGTATTGATCAGGTGATTTTTTTTGGATATATAAGAAAAAACCCGATAACAGACTTTTTCTTTATAATTATAGACATGACTATTAGCAACTTAGTGAAAAAATCCACCCGTAAAAATGTAAATTCCCTTTTAAGTACCTTTTAATTAATCATTTAGTAATTTCTAATTAAAATATGTGGCGTTAGGTAAGCCTTTTGTAAAATCGGTTGGTGATATGCCATAAATCAAATTATCCATGATCATATTATCGGTAGATTTCCGTCAGTAAAAGAGTGTACTCATAGGCTCTAGATGACATTTCTTTGTTTTATACATGGTGTACTTATATCTACTTGTTTAACAAATACACTGTGTTTAGGCTAATCAATTTAAACCGTTTAATTATTTAAAATTAGCCGATCGACTAACCCCGTTTACGACCTGTTTAGCCAACATTTTACAACCGGCCAATCCAATTAACACATTTACAACTTGATCATTACTTATGGACTTGTCAACCCTTTGGACATGTTTACATAAAACGATTCAATGAGCCATTTTCAGGTTATACAAATTTTAAATGTATTTATGTTATGGTTGTTTATAACATATACAAATATATGTCTCATGTTTAGGTTGTCTATCTAGAGACAACCAAATATGTAGAAGAGGCCTTAGCCAACTAAACGATGTAAGACTATCTGAATCAGTTCAGAGTAATTTTCTTCACAAACAGCCTAATCAGCATGTCACATCAACTTTCTATTCACACCTTTTACCTATAAAAATAACATATACATTCTTTCCATAAACAACTTCATAATTTCCACATCACCAATATGAGGGACCCACCAACTACCATTCTTTACCATCCATGAGAAAGGATATTCAAAGATGGATGGCCTCCACCTCAACCTCCACAATATTTGCCTTTTCCATCATTCTCACAATTCTCCTCCACATAATCAGCATGTCACATCAACTTTCTATTCACACCTTTTACTTATAAAAATAACATATACATTCTTTCCATAAACAACTTCATAATTTTCACATCACCAATATGAGGGACCCACCAACTACCATTCTTTACCATCCATGAGAAAGGATATTCAAAGATGGATGGCATCCACCTCAACCTCCACAATATTTGCCTTTTCCATCATTCTCACAATTCTCCTCCACTTAATGTTGGAAACTTAAATAGAAGTGTGTGTGAATAAATGTCTCAAAAGTTAAAGTTGTAAAATCTTGTCCCACATCGGATATGAAACAAAATGAGAAATAGTTTATAAGATGCAATTTTCGCTACTCATTTGAAAATTTGTTATGTGTTTTACTACAACTCCTACCCGCGTGTAGGGGGGGGGGGTTGCAAAATTGAGTTTCCGGTTTTGCATTTGTTTTTGAGAATTTTGTAACTGAAGTTGGTCAAACAATTTAATGATAATTATTCTCTTAATGATTATTATTATTATTAATTTCGTAACTGAAGTTGGTTAAACGAGTTAATGATAATTATTCTCTTAATGATTATTATTATTAATTTCGGTTTCAAAAGTCTCACTAATGATCATTATTCTGTTTTATTACATTTTAATGATCATTATGAGGTTTGATTTATGTTATGACTTTCTGGCTATAAAACCAGTTCAAATGCTTCAGCTAAAGACATGGAAAAAAACACACAACTCTCTCTTCCTCTCTGCTGCAACATCTTAAGATTTCGTTTCAGACAAGTGATCAAGTCCGGTAGTCCGCTAACTGCTTCGAACACCAGTACCCTGGGAACAGACCGCGAATCTGTTTAAGGGAATTGTGTCAAACACAAGCCCGGTTCATCGTTATCATTTATTGTTTATATTTTATTATTTCCGGTTCTAATACAGGAATACCAACACATAAGGTATGGATGACCCTGATGCGAAAGGTCTAATAAACGTTAATATAGAAAGTAGGGAACGAAGTATAGTAATTCACTGTTTAGAAAGGACTCGAGTAGTGATAGTTTGAAAAATAACATGGAATAACATGATCAGTGTTATGGGCAACACATTATCGGTTTCTGATCTAAATTATTAATAACTTTATCTAATCTTATTGGTTAGTAATATATTAATAGCTAGGACATTTTTCTCTCACAGACTCGCGCAGTAAAGAAAAATTGTTTATAGCATTACACACACTAAAGATTTTCATGCAAAACATAATTTATGTGAAATTAGAAAAGACAAAAGAGTATGGAAGTACAAAAATGGCGTGTATTACCTAATCTTTAATATGAAATTTAACTTGATCATACAAATTTGCCTCCATTGTTAGTTTTATATTTTTATATTTATTTATTTATTAAAAGAACCAAATTTACCGGTCAATGTCTCTTTGTGGCCATAAGGCTTGTATGGTGGGGGGCTTTGAAGCCCATCCACAGTGCCACGTCAGCGTCACGTGGGCACTGGAGGCATTGAAGCCCTAGGACATAATGTCCCTCTATGGTGAGGGGGCTTCGAAGCCCAACATTTTTCTTTTTTTTGTTAAAACAAAAAAACCAATACAATAATATATAACACAATAATAAAAAAAATACAATAATACTAAAATACAAAATAATTTGAATAAAAAAACATATAAAAAAATTAAAGCTATTTTTAGTCGCTATCCTCGCCGTCACCTTGCTTATTACTCCAAAGATGTTCAACCAAATCCGATCGAAGGCTGAAATTCGTTTCCCTTTTTCGTGTTTTTAATAGATTAGCAAATTTCTCATATTCGTTTAGTGTACAGATCGGCTCTGGCTCATCGTTGTACTCGCCTTGGCAAACTGCTCTACCCGAGTCCTCCAATATCATATTATGCAAGATAATGCAAGTACTTATCCAATATCATATTATGTTTCTTAACTTATCCATTTGTAGAAAACGAGCCGGTTGTCTAATGATAGACCAACGTTTCTTTAATACACCGAATGCCCTTTCGATGTCTGTTTTTGTCGACTCGTGTTTTTTCTTGAAATACTGACGTTTTTCGTCAGTTGGGCTCGCAAAGCTATGAACCAACGTGGCCCACTCCGGATAAATACCGTCGACTAGATAATACCCGTATTCGTAGTTGACATCATTCGTGGAAAATGAGATGTCAGGAGAGACTTCGTCTATGAGGCGGTCAAAAATAGGGGACGCATTAATCACAGCTATATCATTGTTTGCACCGGGCGTCCCAAAAAACGCATGTCATATCCAAAGATCAAATGATGCAGCCGTCTCAAGAATAACTGTTGGGCCATCATGATCACCCCGATGATATTGACCTTGCTAAGCAACAGGACAGGCTTCCCATTCCCAATGCATGCAATCGAGGCTACCAAGCATCCTGGGAAAACCGTGTCTTTGATGATGCACCTCGTATATTTTTTGTACGTCGCTTTGAGTCGGCTTCCTCAAATATTTTTTATGATATAGATGTGGAATACCAAAGTTTAACAGATTTTATGAAATTCATGCTTAAATTGTTACGGTTTTGAAATAAATAATTAGAATATTAATACTCACATTCGCATAATGTGTGAAGCGCTTCACGAGCCACTGTCGCCGACATCTGTAAGTACTCTTCCATGCCGTCGCTCGCAGTCCTGTACTTTAACGTTGACTCGCAGAACGTTCATGGTTTAACATTATTACATATGTTTCTTTTGTTCGGTTTAGTGGTCCCGTCGCGAAGCACGAAGTCCTAAATCCTAGTTGTAATTACTTGGCGCACATTTATATAACAATGGGTCAAACACATTACAATGATCATCGAATTTCACATGCTTTATTCACTCTTGTAATGAGCTTCGATATGCAAGGATATAATAGTTGGCTTAATCTATTACAAAAAAACGAAGGAATATGAAACACTTTTTATATTACAAATAATAACGATACTCTCATTATTAAAATGAGAAAATAAATAGTATACAAATACCGTAATACAAAATAAAAATAAATAATGAAAGAATATAACAAATATGTTAAATGATTCAACACAAGATATTTAAATGATAAAGTCTTTAGAAACATATTTTTGTAATCTTCTTGACAAGAACTTAACAACGACTTCTAGTAGTCTCTACGGCTGTAAGAATGAACAAAACAAAAGTTGACGGTTGAGACTGAGGCACGTGTTCAACACGCTTCCCTTAAAACAGATTTCGCGACTCTACAAAAGATAACACGTTTGTCTCCCATGGTACAACAACCGATGCAATTAGTACCACCAGAGATATCTGTGCGCCCGAGGTTACATCGGATAAATTGTAGTGTTAGAACTTACGAAAAAAATAGAATAAAAAGGTAGAGGAATCAAGTAGAGAAACTCATCTCTATAGGTTCCCAATATATGAGTCTTCAGAGCTTTGTTCTTCACCAATAACTATTCGTGCATGCATGTATTTTTCTTTGAATTTTCTAGCTTGTATTTTTTCTAACTACATCAAATTAGGCACATAGCCTACCATATATACAGGAGTCATGGATGATGAAAAATCTCTCTTAATTAGAAATTAATTAGAGCCTAATCAAGTTCATTAAGCAACTCTACTTAAGAGTTTAACCATATGAAAAGTCTAATAATAATAATTTTAATAAATTATTTTTCATTCACTATATTCTAATTTTCCAACAATCCCTCCACATGAATGGAGATTTATCAAAACACATAAAATATCCAACGGAACCTCGACAGTCGAGTATTGTAGGATAGGTATGTGTTAGCTTTGAACCTCTTTTATGAAGTATACTTAGTCTCCTAGTGGTTAGTAGACGCGATGTCCTTGAACAAACTCCCTTTTGTATAGATGATAATAAACTTCACACAATACTCTCCATATCCGAGCACATCCCCTCATTGTCGTGTCCATTATGGTCCTGCAACACTAGCCTGGTTCTGTGAAAGCTTTAGGAATTGTGCACCCCACAATTTCATTCTAAGCGACCCCACTTCTCTTTCACATAGGTGATTATCCATAAATAAATAATTAAAAGCATTAAGGTTATAATGATTTACACAAATCATTAACTATATATTATGCTTAGCCTCACAACATGTCATTGTTGTTATAGGAATCGACTAGGAAATACTCCCTCTATAAATTAGGAGAATATATATATATATATATATATATATATATATATATATATATATTATATGGGAGAGATATTTTAAGAACCATCTTGAGTTATTAGAACTATAAAAACCAATTATGGACCACACATTTAATTAATTATGCAATAGATTTGTGGTTGAGAATAAAACATAATAAAATATTTAGAGATGATAGAGAAATTATAATATTAAATAGTTAAAGAGTATTAAAGTAAAAATACCAACCATATAAAAAGACAAAAAAAATCAAATCATACTTGTTTTATAGGTTATCCCTCATATTTTTTTATCATGATATAAATTTTAATTATAATACTATTTTTTATCTTTGGAAATTTAATTATTAAGTTCTTTTTTTTTTGGAATTTCATAATTTTTTATCACTTTATTTTTCTTTTTGAAACTGTTTTGGAAAATTCTAAACATCCATTTTATTTTTCTTTTACTCTCTACACAAATATAGATAGATCCATTTTTCCCCTTTTGCTTTGTAGAAAAATATAGATAATTACATATGCAAACACATAATTTACGAAATTACGAAAATTACATAAACTTTCCAAATTACAAACACATACAGATATTACATAAAATACACAAATTACTCAAACTATACATATAGGGAATTACATACACAAACACATAACTTACCCAAATTACACAAGTTACACAAATTACCCAAATTTACACTAATTACAAAAATTACCTCAACTACACAAAACCTAAATAGCATCCACACCAATTACAAAAATTACTCAGCCACAAAATACAAATATTACGTAAATTACCAGTTACACATACTACATATGGTACATAAATTGCACAACACAAAATACAAATATTATATAAAATACTCAAATTACCTAAATTGAACTTCAAATGTAATATCACATAACAATATTAAATGAACTGAAAATAAAATAACCATTGTATAAACTCTATATAAATTGTGTAATTAAATTTAATTGAGTAATTATAAATAATCAAATTTTATTTATTTATTATTATTTTTTTTAGTTTAAATATAATTTGATTTAAAAAAACGTGAACACAAAATCATAAAATTAAATATGATTACATAAAAATAAAAGATCTGCTTAGACCCAAATATCTTCTCCACGCATATAGCGTTTAATTTCTGTTAAATTGTAAAAAAAAGTATTTTTATACATTTAACTTGATAAATACTATAATTTATAAAATATATATATATATATATATAGAATTCAATAAAAAATGGAGTTTACTTAAAACTTGTGTGCTTTAAGTCAAAAGGCACAAAAAAGTTTGCAAATAATTAAAAGTTACCTATTTGTAAAATAAAATAAAAAAAGAACAAGTTGATCTCATAAAAAGAAACGATCATATCTTATTTTAAAATTTATGACGCATATCTTCGGGTAGAAAAAGTTTAATAAGTTTTACTTAATATAGAACAAGTAATTGTTTAGTAATTATTTTCTTAAAACCTAATGACTTTTTTTTAACTCATGTTATCTATTTAATAATTTAAATTAATAACTTTGAGAAAATGTTAATGAAGAAAGAGAAGAGAATGATAATGACCAAATGATTGAAGAAAGATAAATAAATGAAAAACTTACATACCCTTATAATATCTTAAAGAAATAGTGATGTGTTTTAATTTTGTACATACATTGAGTTCTCAAGTTTTTACAACTCAAAAGGGTTCTTAAATGAAATCTCCTATATATATATAAGCTTATGTGTCAACTTATACATAAGCTATGCCCCCACAATGACCACCATTAGATATATAATTAGGTTGTCCTATTGAACTTAAATCTTGGGATCTCCAGTCAACTAAGTTAGATTTTCCTTTTATATACCCTTTTTAATGGGCTTTAGGCTCATTCCACAACTTGATCTATACTAAACCATCAGGTTGTTGGATCCATAACATCATCTTTGACTTTGTGTAGTCACTACAGATAACTTGCGTAATTGAAATCAGTTATCATGATGTGTTCTTAACTTATAAGTTAGTTTTACCTAGGGTCAACTTTCTAAGACTATAACCTCAGTGGCCACCTGAATCTGGTTATAATGTTTGTCTTTATAAGACACACTTATCACTAAGGCAAACACATCTCCGTTATTCACTGTGACCTTTTTGTCCTCCACTTAGTCGTGTGTTTGCAATGTTAGATCGGATTACATAATTCTTATTGCTAAACCTTCCAAGTTCAAGTGTAAGACACATCCACATTTAAGTGCCATTGGATAAAATCATCTAACTTTCGAATAAGGTAAAGAAAGGTTATTCCTTTCTACACAAGTTTGATATATCATTCAATTACCATTTCTACATACTTCTAAAGAGTAGTTTCTTAAATGACTTTCCCTCACATTTCTTGCATTTTGATATAGTTTGTTTAACTTTACTTATGAAGACAACTCGACACTCATGATTTGAACAAGACCACACCTTTGTACAAATGAGTTCATCAATGCTTACTTATAAAGTAACACTTGCCATAAGTTTGTTATCAAACATCACCAACTTAGAGGATTCTAAATCGCACCCTCTAAGGCAAACCTAGAAAGTTGAGGTCTTTTTAAGATCCTCATAAGTTATATATTATTTCCTTATAT
This sequence comes from Bidens hawaiensis, assembly GCF_021521415.1. Lineage (NCBI taxonomy): Eukaryota > Viridiplantae > Streptophyta > Magnoliopsida > Asterales > Asteraceae > Bidens > Bidens hawaiensis. The sequence goes on from NW_027499448.1 coordinate 40,233, forward strand.
TGAATGAAAACCCACTTTAAATTTGTCTATACATAAATTCATTCATGTTCTGTGTATCTTTGAATGTTTCATGTTAATTAGTCTTCTCAAAACACTATAATTAACCAGTACTAGTCTAGCATGCTTAAGACTATAATACTTTAGCTATGTGAACAGAAGATGCATCATTCTGATTCTTCATAGCCTTAAATTTATTACAATATCACTTTGAAACATTCACCTCTTAGCTTAGACAAAGTTATAAGATTTGGTCACAATCCTAAAACGTTAGTCTTTTGGAAAGTCTCGCAAGTTAATGTATGTAGCATATAAATAACTTCATCATTCATTTAAGGAAAATAATTCTTTTGCCTTTGATCTTCAAGATTTCACCATTGACTTATATGAACAGTAAACACAAGTCTTTCAGAGGTAAAATGTCTGCAGTCTGCGGACCACATCTACATGCATCTACAGTAGAAGAGGTGGACTAACCTCTGTAATATGTAAGACGAAGAATGTTTGTTTTTTGACGTGTGCTGCAGCATCCTAGAAAAATCCCATAATTATTTTGGACTAAAAATGTCAACTTTGAAAGTGCAATGATCAAAAAAATATTTTCAAGACAAGTAAATGGAAAAAAAATGAGATAAGAAAAACAAAGATATCTCATGTTAAGAAAAAAAAGAAAATCCATCCCACATGGAAAGATGGAAGAAAGTAGAAACATTTCACAAAGGTATAAATAGGAAAGGTAACTTTCATCCCACATGGAAAGAAGAAAAGAATCGGAAGCTCTTTATATGGAAGAGAGTTTCCATAGTAATATTCTTATGTGGCTAACCACTCTCCCTAGTCCTAGCGGAGGGTGCGAAGTACCCGACGCGCACGCACACGGACTTGGACTTGGACTCGGGCGATGAGTGCAATGTGGCGCTTTGATGGCGCACTTTGTATTTCGTACGCTTGTATCGCCGCATAAGGGCCGCCTTAGTATTTTCACGCTACGCGAAGTATCAAGATAAGGTTTCTTCACGCGACGCGTAGTAACTATTCTGCATGTGCGACACGTGTAGACACATGGCAGCACGTAGTTCCATGTGGCAAAACCGTTGTATGACTCATCATATATAAGGCGGTTCGCGCGACGCGAACTTCCATAACCTTTGTCCTTCGGGCGACGAGCAGGAGCAGAAAACTTACTATAAATAGGAAGGCGTATGACATTCTCCGAATCACACCAAAACACCATCACTCTCACGCACTTAACATCGTTTTGTATGCCGGTTCTCGTAGTACGTACTAAGCCCCGAGGTTCCGACGGTTTAAGCCTCAATACACAATAGAGAGTAGAAGTGCTTCCTGACAAGTTTAGGCATATAAACTCCGAATACAAGCGTAAGGTACGGGTTCTGCGTAAGTTATTATTTTATTATTATTATATGGCTTAGACCATAGTCAGGGATATAGCCCAAACTTTGATCATAATTATGTTTATAAAAGATTTATGCATACAAAGGTTATAGCTAAATTATTGTTTCTTTATAATTAAGAAACATAGCTTTTACATACAAGATGAGATAAGACAAATATAGTTTCTTCACAATTACGAAATATTACATGCAAGAGATATAGTTTTCTTTGTGATTAAGAAACATAAGGTTTTACATATAAAGGCTATAGTCATTCAATGTTTCTTCTTGAAGAAGAAACCAATCAATAGATGTTTCTTCATGAAGAAGAAACTCAGCACATAATTTGCAAATAAATGGAAAGACTATGGGTCTAAATATTTTATTCAAATAAATGATCAGTTAAGGTTTAAAGCTATCAAAACCAGACTAAAGGTCTGTAGCTGGATCAAGAGACGATCTGGTAATTTATATAAACCTATTTTATTATAGGTCAATCATTCATTCATAAAGGTTTTCGGATTTACAGTCAGTCATTAAGATAAACGGGTTGTTTACCTTAACAAGCCAGTCAAATGTTTATCTGAGATTGCATGATCTCTAAATTTAAAGGATTACGTAATCCCTAAGTCATAAGGTAGAAAATAAAAGCAACTCAGACCGAGTACACAGGTGTCTGGACCCAAAAATATCTGTTAACCTATCAATCAAGGCTATGTGGCCGCAGACTAACAAACATAAGGAAAGTTCTCCAATGGCATCAGTTCCTGGAGAACCTTAATTGTATGTGAATGGCAGTGGCACAAGTTTCTAGATATAAGAGACGTTTCTGCTGAGTTTGTTCAAGAAAACTATCTTGTCAGTCAAAGATTTAATAAATGTTTTTAGAGTCAACGATTCACCAGCATATCGCCGATGTATTTTTTCCCTACATTAAAGGAAAGCAAGTATAATACAAATAGCAAGGAATAGTGTCATTCATGGAGTTAGATGCTCGCTTATGAAGATGTCTCAGTTTTTAATCATGAAAATATTGAAATCAAGATTTAACAAGCTTTGCTAAGCAACTACTTGAATATTTATTATCCGAGAAATTTTCAAAATAAATAAATATTTTATTATAACTAAAGACTTCCGCTAATAACCCGCAACTCTGATATATTTACAAAATAGGTACCAACTACGGGTGTCACGCCTAAGCCCTAAGTCGGGCTGTGACATCTGCAGACTGCTAACAAATGAACTAATAACAATTGAACTATTATGCAAACTAATTAATTTCTTCAAACATTCCACAAATCAGTTTCAACAAAAAAACCAATAACAATTGAACTATTATGCAAACTAATAATTGAACAAAAAACCTTTAACAAATCAATTATGCAAAAAACTATTAATCTAACATGTTAGGTTTAAAATTCATGTATGTACAAAAACAACTATTAACAATTTCACAAATATAAATCATTTCCAACATGAGTGTTCCGTCCCAAGCACTTGATCATTAGTTTAATTTATGCACGAGCTTTACCCAGGACATATATAGCCAAATTTTAGTACTCGTCATGTATAATAACATATTAAATCATCGTATGAAACAAACCAAGTCATATTTTCTACAAAACACAAAAGCCCGGGAACAAAAAATAATTCAACACACACTATTATATGCATCAACAAAATCCAACACGATCAATGTCCTACTAAGCAGCCCGTTTTGGCTCGTTAGTGCAAATTTCTTGCGTAACCCATTTGCTAGTACTTAAAACTCATAGAACACTTTCTAACAAACGAATAAAACCATAAAATCACTCATTTATCTTTTAGATCAAATGTGTTCAATCATCATTCATTACTAGTACTTTATGCTATTAGAAAAGTTTATTATCATGCAGCCTTTTCCTGTGCAGCTGTTGAAATTGCTTCTTTTGACCCACTTACAGCCCGAACTAGTTACTCATGATCAAATATGAAATGTAATAGACTTAAAGAGCTTTTCGTAAATATAAAACACACCTTATCCGGATTTTTTATGATTTTATATGATTTTTTAAAAATCAGGAGAACAACTATGTTTTTCACTCTCTAATCAGCACTTAAACTTTCGATACAGCTGTGGAGTTTAGTGATGTCAACCAATTTACAGTTACAGTTTGTTTCTCATGTTCAAAGACAAAATATAAAAGGCTCAAATACCTTTCTAACCCAAAAAGAAACATCTTAATCGGGTTAACGGCTGATCTAATACTAATTTCACAAAACAGCTCAATTACCATTAATCAACAACAAAAACTAAACCTAAACATAGACATTATATCTATCACCAAGATTCAAAAGATAGAAAATAATAATTGTTATAATGTGATGTATTCTTAACTACAAATTAAACCTAAACATAAACAAATCAAACATAATAAAATTGTTATCTAGCATAAACAAACTGATGATACAAGTAAGATATCAATTATCAATGGACAAGAAAAAGTAAGGTAGTTGACAAGAAATTAGTATGTGGTTAACAAATAATAAAGAAGATAATTGACAAGCAAGATATGGTTTATGTATAGAGGTTAAATGGACAAAGAAGCTTACCTTAATTTCTGACGAAGGAGGCAGCGGCGGTTGGGCAGAGGTAGAGGTGGAGAAAGGGGCTGGAGGTGGAGGAGGCAAGAGCGGCGGCAGCTGGCCGAAGGTGGAGATGGCAGGAGCGGCGCCGACGGCTGGCCGGAGGTAGAAGAGGCAAGGGCCGGGGCCCGGGGGTGACGGAATTTGAGGGTTGAAGAACGGGGGCTGTTAGGGTTGGAGATAATGAAATAAGTTGAGAAGATGTGAGAAGTGGATGGTCCATGTTTGCGTGAAAAAGAGGGCGCACAGACCTTTTTCAATAAAATGTCTTCCGAAAAACAAACAATCTGCAAACCTAAACGTCTGCACATGGTCTGCGCGGCGCAGACAAAAGAGGCCAGAAAAATCTTTTGTGAAAAAACAAACACCCCCTTAATTTAAATAATTCTGGTGAACACATTCATCACCAACAAGATGAATGCTACTCATCTACAATCACTATAATGCTGAGATAAAGTCAATTGGATTGACACTAAAACTCTTGGATTTCACATTCGCTTCTTAAAACCATTTAACAAATACACTCTTGTCACGTAACACGAGCATCACACCCTAATTCTATACATATAAAAGCCATATATACATTTCTGCAAAACTTGGGGGCTCATAATGTAAATTAAATCATATTTATAAGTGTGACAAACTGACGACTGCCGATATCTACACTGATCACTCACCAATGGATTCATCCTCTACCCAACATGGTGACTTCACCGAACCTATTTTGTCGAAGTACCGGAATCCACCGGGTGAGGTTGTAAGTTCGGAGCTGGAGGAGATACTATCGGACATGAGCTTAACTTCCTTCAGTCGATTCCAAAAGGCAACAACGATGGAACTGTATAGTTTGTTTCGGCTAGCAGGTCCCGCGATCATCGTGTATTTGTTGAACAACGTGACATCAATGTCGACCCAAATATTCTGCGGTCATCTCGGAAACCTTGAGCTGGCCGCGGCATCGCTAGGCAACAACGGTGTCCAACTTTTCGCATATGGTGTCATGGTAACAAGATACTCATTTTAGCTTTTGCACATAACTATATATCTTTTTATTTTTTTTACAAAGACAATAAGAAAAGCGAGAAATTAACAAAGGATCGAGCAGTGTTCTAGCTGTACAGCACGGTGACTTTCTAGAGTCTCGTCGTGACAAGTCATGCGTGAGCTAGGGGTTTTACCACGATGGGTATTTTGGGGAGGTGGGTTGGGGGGGGGAGTTCCCTTGGAATTGGTGGTGGATTGGGTTATCATCGTTGTCCGCGATCACGAGTGTAAGTGGCCTTTTGCCAATGGGTGCATGTACCTGGGTGAGTGGGTCTTGTTGGTCGTTAAAAGACATATGCGAAGAAATTAGTTGAGTTATTCTTAGAATTATAAATATGTTAGGTTTTGTTTTAGATTTTATAATAATAATAATAATAATAATAATAATAATAATAATAATAATAATAATAAATGATGTTTGTAAACATTTTCAAGAAATGTAACTTTTACCATATATGGTTTATGAAATATCACCATCATATCTTTGGTTATAATTCAAGTTAAATTATTTGTATATGTTAACTATTGAGAGTTTGTACATATGACATGACTCGTTTGTAGTATTCTGCTCAGGATTTTAGCCTGCAGTCTTTCCTAACCAGATACAAATAAACCAGGGAGGCAGGGACAAACCGTTTATGCTTCTTTTAACCATTGTTTCTACACAAGTTCGGTTTTTTAAAACATTACTTTGTAAAGAAACAATACATAAACTTTTTCTTTCTTTTACTAAAACGTAACTACGCAACTGTACTATTTGCCGTAAACAATTTTTTTTTTTTTAACTTTTTTGTTAGCTTGGGATGGGAAGTGCAGTGGAGACACTATGCGGGCAAGCATATGGAGCTCATCAATACCAAATGCTTGGTGTTTATCTTCAAAGGTCAACCATTCTTTTAATGGCCACCGCCATTCCTTTTATGTTTCTCTACATCTTTTCCAAATCACTCTTGCTTTTGATCGGCCAGTCGCCCGAGATAGCAGCTGCAGCCTCCCTCTTCATCTACGGCCTCATCCCCCAAATCTTCGCCTATGCGGCTAACTTCCCAATTCAGAAGTTCCTTCAAGCCCAAAGCATTGTGAACCCGAGCGCCTACATTGCGGCCGTGATGCTGGTGGTTCATATTGTGTTGACATGGCTCGTGCTGTACGTGTGGGGTTGGGGCTTATTGGGTGGCTCACTCGTGTTGAGTTTCTCATGGTGGCTGATTGTGGTGGCACAGTTTGTGTATATAATGAAGAGTGACAGGACTAAGCACACGTGGACTGGGTTGAGCATGCAGGCTTTTTCAGGACTTTGGCCTTTTTTGAAGTTATCATCTGCTTCTGCCATTATGTTGTGTTTGGAAACATGGTAAGATATAGAATATATTAGTTTTGGTTTTGTATTTATATTCACTATGTTTCTATACAATCAAATCCTGCATCGATAATCAAACACGAATAAACAAATAACTCTTGTTTATATTAATCAGAAAATATAACTCAAAAAACTGATTACAATATCTCAAACCTTAACTCGGTTTGACTCTTGATGAACCCTAACTTGGTTGCATCTAGATGAAAACCCTAACTCGGTTACATCTCGTGTGTGTCTTAAGATAAACCCTAACTTGGTTGTATCTCACACCTCACATTCTATAATGTCTAACCTGTCTTTGTTTATATAGACTAACCTAACTTGTTAGCTAAGACATTACCAAATATAATAAAACCCTAATTCTATGGGTCCAATAGGTCCAACCTGATCACCTACACGTGACGGGCCTATCAAGTTGGAAATTACTTCCAACATACAAAGTTTATTAATACTCCATTCGTCCCGGTCAAACTGTCTTAGTTTAAAAAACACAAAATTTAAGGTGGATTGAATGATTACTTTTTTTACTACCCAAATGACAATAATGCTCTTGAAAAATAGGTCCACCATATTGTTTGTTAATGCTAGTTGTGTGTGCTTAAAGGTAAACTTAAAAACTGGCTAATAAATTTTGAAAATGGACATTTGTAATGGGACAAATAAAAAAGAAAATATGGACGCTTTTAATGGGACGGAGGGAGTAATAAATAACATCTTACGTGCTTTGATTACGTAGGTACTTTCAAATATTGATTTTGATCGCGGGTTTGCTCGACAATCCAGAAATAGCATTGGCCTCATTGGCGGTTTGTGGTACGATTCTTGGATGGGTGCTAATGATTTCAATCGGGTTTAACGCTGCGGCGAGGTATATTTGCGCCACATTCCACTTTGAGTTATGATAAATAACAAATTTTCTTAAATCGGGCGCTAAATAAAAGGGTCGGTAAAAAAATGTCACTTTTTGGTTTTAATTTTAGTAGTTAGGGCTATTTGAAAGCTCCCAACTTGCTTTATAATATCTCGTTTGGAAATGAGCCAGCCAGCTAGCTCGGTTTGTGAACGAGTCAAGCATGAACCAGGGTCCAATCCGCTTTGTGTCTTGGAGTTGTCAATACTGAAAATACAAGGCCACTTTGTTTTGTGATAGTTCGGTTGTTAAAGGTGAAATAAATATCTCAAATAATGACTTTTAACTTTGATAAAAGTGGCGAAGTTATGTCCCTATCTCAGATGACAAAAATATAACCTATTTTGAAAAGTTTCATAGTAACAAATTAATGTTTTAGTGACAGCATGATGTTTGAATGACAGTGTTGGAGTTAGCAACGAACTAGGTGCTGGACACCCAAAATCTGCAGCATTTGCTGTTGTGGTGGTGACTCTTAGCTCCTTAGTCATATCTTTAATATGCGCTATTATTCTTTTGGCTTTAAAACATGTCATAAGCTATGCTTTTACCGAGGGTGAAACGGTGGCTAATGCCGTTGCCGAACTCACCCCTCTGCTTGCAGTTTCCATCCTCCTTAACGGCATCCAACCCGTCCTTTCAGGTAAGATTCTTCATTCTTTTTTGATAAATAAATTTGTCGAAATTGACTAGCAGTCGTGCCATTTGTGACAGATGAATCTGTCATGACTGATTTTATGTTTACAATATAACTAGGGGTTGCCGTTGGATGCGGATGGCAAGCATTTGTTGCTTATGTAAACGTTGGATGTTATTATGTGGTTGGGGTTCCACTCGGTTCTGTGTTGGCCTTCAAGTTTAACTTTGGTGCTAAGGTACGAAAATATATTTCTTTTTAACAAGTTAAGCATTTAAGATTATATACGACATATGCTACATTTTCTAGTCATTGAGTATTTGCATATGGTTAATTTCTTTGGTAGTGAAACTTGAACTTTTCAACATAAAATCTCAACACAACTTTTTCTATATTCATTTTAAATACTCTAGGGGTTCGACATCCAAACCCGAGTGTCAAAACTGAAATTGGATTAATTAATTAGTTCTAATGTCAAATTTAGTTATTGAATTTTCTAATCTAGCTAGCAACCGGTACAAATTTAGATTACGATTTTGTGATTCCGATTCAATATGAATTTCAATATTCAATGATATATATAACTTCTTATCTTTACTTTATATAATTCGAATGAATCAACCCGACTTTGAATTTCACAATCAAATACTAATTTCAAAACTCGAATAACCCGATACAAGTAAATCAAATTTGACACGATAGACAACCCTAGCTCTATCGATGGCAATTTAATAGTCAAATTACAAGATGACTTAACAGAAAATTTGATTAGTCTGATGATAAATGAGCCCCAATATTTTTACACATTATTTTTTTTCTTGTATATTTTCAATGCTTTTACACATTTATTTATTTTTTTAATATTATTAGTGATAAAACTAGCAAGATGCTAGATGATACAAGGATATTAAAACAAAAACTTGAAACCACATAAAAAATTCCAATCTAAAAGTTGCATCTTCGTTCTATCTTTGTTCCATATAAAAAATATTCCTGTTGATTCCCTCCACAATCTCGTTCGACAACTGTGATCTATCATTAAAAAGATGTTTTTTTTTATTTAACAAATGCAGGGAATTTGGTCGGGTTTGGTTGGCGGTATGACCATGCAGACGATTATTTTACTATGAGTTACTTTTCGAACAGACTGGAACATAGAGGTACCATTTTTAGAAAAGAAATTATTGAATCTCTAGGAGTTATTTAAACCAACTTATGTGCAAATGGCAATTAATTCCACTACTATAACTATTTAATTTGCAGGTGGAGAAAGCAAAAAATCGAGTGAATCAATGGCAACACAAGAAAAAGGAACCCTTGCTACATACTTAATAAAATGTTACATTTTATATATCTAGGAAAATCATAAAAGTAATATTTCATTTAACAAAATATCATAATATTTGATATGCATTTAAGAAAACAACACACTGTACGTATACTACAAAATAAAAAATAAATATATAAAACAAGGTTCTCAAGAAGTTAGTGTGATCCATAAAATGTTTCTGCGGGTTCATAAAAATGTGCAAATTTACACTTTCATCGACGGTAAAACTTGTTTGTCAAATTTCTTGAAAATTCGTTGGTTAATTTTTATGGAAACTTAGGAACTTAGTAAAGTCTGTTTTTTCAGTAGTGGTTTTTTATATCATGAGTGACATTTGAAGTTATATTGTTTTTTCTCATGTATAAGGATAATTCTGCAAAACATTTCTGCAAAGTAGAGTGGCATTTTCTTAAAATCGTATGAATATAGAAGATTTTGTGAAATCCCTTAAAATTTTTTTTTCCCTTTTGATAAATTCTAGAGTTTGCTATCATTAAGCTACATTCTAATAGTTTTTAGGTTTGCAACACGAAAGTATGGCTTAATTTGTGTGGGAGAATCTTTGTATGCAGTTCTTAATAATTTAATATTCGTGAATTATAATTTTTTTGAATTAAAATAATTAAGTACGTTTACTATTAAATATAGGATTAATGATGCATGTTAGCATTAAAAGATTGTTTTCGACTCATAGTAACGAACTAACGGTGACATAGCAAGTTAAAAGATGTTAGCTAACATTGTTTGCTCTTGTGCATTTTACAGTAACATGTATATAGTCAAATTTAAATGTCAGTCTCCTCAAGTAGGGTCTAGGGCTGTAAACGAACCGAACGAACACGAACAAAGCCTTGTTCATGTTCATTAGTTAAGTAAATAATGTGTTCACGAACGGTTCACGAACATTTACCGAACGAGATTTTATGTTCGTGTTCGTTCATTAAGGAAATTGATGTGTTCACGAACGGTTCTCGAACACAAACGAACACAAATAAAATCGGCAGAACTAGAGATTGAGACCGATATATTCATCAATGTGAATAATGAAAGCACGTAAACGAATCGAATGAACACAAATAAGGGCATGCTCGTGTTCGTTCATTTAACTTTAAAAGAACACGGACATTTAATCGAACAACTATTTATGTTCATATTCGTTTATTTAAAAATGGACATTTGTGTTCGTTAGTTTAAAATCTAAACTAACATAACTGAATAAAGATAAACGAACATGTATGAACAAACGTAAGTGAACACAAATATAAACGAACTTAAATAAAAAAAAATAAATTAACACAAATTAACAAATATAAAACATTTAAGCAGATGCCTTATCCAGATAATATTTAATTATTTTCTATTAATATTAATACATAAATGAACATAAATAAACAAACATAAATGAACAAAAACGAATGTTCATGAACATAAATGAATGAACGGAACATGTGTTCATGTTCATTCGTTTAATTAAACGAACACAACTTTTTTGTTCTTGTTCGTTCGTTTATTAAATAAACGAACATAAACGAACTTCCCGCCAAACGGTTCACGATAGTTCACCGAACGTTCGGTTCGTTTACAGGCCTAGTAGGGTCTGTATATAGTCAAATTTGAAGTCAATGTTAAGTCAAACATCGTGCTTCCCTTTATTCGATTGTGGGGAGAAAGTAAAAAAAAAAGAAAAAGAAAAACTGCACAAAGAGGGACACAAAGTGTATCAGGGATACAAGGGTATAATCTGTCTTTCCAAGATTTTGTTAACAGAATAGTAATGTCTAACTGACAACTAGACTCAAAGTGAAAAAAAAAGAGAGTAAAGGTCAGTGGGTCAAATTTTCAAAATAGGGTCGCAAACTGGTTCCAGGAACATAAAACGTACTTTACTCAATACTCTATTGTGGTCTTTTATGTTTGTGTTTCATATTGTCAACTTATGTGAGAAATGTAATTCATGCTCTTAACTTGCTCATATATCTTAGGCATTCACCATAGAGTGTTCCTTCATGATTTTGAGTTTTGATTCTTACATCCCTAAGAGTTCACATATAAAAAAATACTACAAAGTAACTAACCATTACAAAACAAATAACTTTAAGGGACACAAAGATCCATAGGCATCTTGTCGACACATATAAGGTTCGTGGTAATTTGTCGGTAAAACCCTTCAAAAAACTTATCATTGGCAATATCTTTGCCAATGGATACCATAGATATTTACCGACGAATATTTCTGATATACTGTATCAAGGAATAGTGATGGATCATCGTCTGTTTTATATTTGTTTCAAAACAAACTAAAAAACAGAACAAATCCATAATTAATTAAAGACACAAATATAGTTAGTCTGTGACGTTTCCTAGAAAGTAACAAGATTGGATACTATGGTTTAAAAGTCACATGTAGAGTATTAAACAATAATTTTGTAATAATTTTAGGTAATAATTGCAACTTTCGTTAAATGTTAACTGAAAAGCTGAGGGCATTATTATCATTGCACCTCCCTCAAATTGTCATACTAATCAGTCGTGAAATTGCATCTTATCACCTTCATTTACAACACAACGTGATATGGTTTGATTAGGGCAAATAGACAAGAGTTCGATTAGGGCAGAATAACGTCTTTCACCATCGTGTACAACAAAAGTTCGATTTAGGAAAAATCACGTCTATCATCTTCAAACACAAAACGTGATTGCGATCAGGAAGATGGACACATGGGTATTTAGAAAAGAGTTTCGGAAATTTGAGTTTGACATGGCTTAAAGTTTATGAAACGGGCAAGTCAATTATGTGGATTTGCTGGACATCGAAAGGTTCTGTATTTTTTAACTTGAATGACATTGTAAATATGTTAGGTTATAATGAGGAATCACTTTTGTATTACCACTAGAAGTGATTTAGACTTTGGTTTGAGAGCTTTACAATAATGATGTTCTGGCCGATGAAGTTTGTCCCTGATGTCCATTGCATTTCTGTTTATATTGAATATGGGAAAACCTGCTTGATCTCTTATTTTCTATCTCCAACTAAGCCTGGCTTAGCCATTGAAGAATCACTACAAACTAAGACAATTACAAGCTGTCTAAAGAGGTTACTTTTAGAGTGGAATTCAGGTGAAGGGTCTAGTTCAAGAATGGATGTTCAAGACCAAGTGAAAGGTATTGAACAAATGCAAGCTATTGAAATGCAATTTGATAATCAGACACTATTTCCTAATTTGCAAGATATGCAAGGTGATTTTTAGGTAGATGATGAACATGAAGATAAGGTTGGAAATGAAGAATTGATGGCGAGATCATTGTAGATGAAGCTAATGAGGTAGAAGAAGCTGAAGTGGATATGAACAATTTCAAAGTTAACATAGATGATGAAAATGATAAAGGAAAAGAAAAAGAAGTCGAGGATGATAATTCTTCATTAGAAGAAGAAAAAGAAGAAGAGAAAGACGAAGAAGAAGAGAGTAATGATACATTTGGAACTTCATCATCAGAAGAAGAAAAGATTGAGATGATGAGAAAGAAAGCATTAAGAAAGATACATGAAGCTTCCAAAGAAAAATACACTTTCTATGTTGGTCAAGAGTTTGGTGATAATGAAGAAGTGACAACCCTTATAAGAAGACATGCAGTGAAAACATGGAGAGAAATATGCTTTAAATGAATTGACCAAGGGAGGGTTTCAGGCTGATTGTAGGAGTAAAATTCCACACTTAGAAGATGACCCAAATCATATTCAAAGTCCAGGCTCAATTCAGAAGGGGGATCCAAGTCAAAAGAGGTGTCCAGGTAAAAAATGTCAATAATGTAAAAGAGATGCTCAAAATAAAAATGATGGTCCAAACAAAAAATTGACCCAAGTAATAAATATGATTCAAGTAAGAAAGATGGCGGCAGGCAATCTGTAGAAACCCAAATAAATGCCCTTATGTTTTGAAATCTTATTTCAAAACACATACTAGAGTATTATATACACTTTCACCCCACTATATGAAAAATATTCAAAAAAAAAGCCTAACTTAATTCAACTCAAATTCATTTCATCGGTTTTTTTAGTATAAAGAAACTACATCCCCAAAAAAGCATCTTAAACCACAAACTACATTACACCATTCCGAGTGCAAAAGAACACAAAGAAAACAAACACTAACCAACTAATTACTAAACACTTTTCTTTTCACCGAACTTCATCTTTGAGTTCTTTTACCATGATTTCTATTTTTTTTGGGTTCAGAAGCCAATGTTTTATTTGAACTGATTGCTCACACATGGAGGTTTAAACCACACAAAAAATTTGCATCAAGTTCTTTGAAAAAAAAAGGGGGGGGGGGGGGCTACATAGATTAAGGTCAAGAAAGAAGAATCAAAATCGAGTTAGATATAAAAAACGACCCCTTGCGTGCAACAGTAGAAGCGGCAGCCAGGGCTTGTGTTAGTCCAGTAAGTTCTAGTTGATGCTAATTGTCCACAAAGACACATCACCATTGTCGATTAAGCCTTTGGGTTTAAAAGATAAGAAGATCGAACCCTCCCTGCTATATTTAAAGAAGTGAATGCATAATGAATTGAAATTATATACATACATACATATATATATATATATATATATATATATATATATTCTATTTTTTTGCGTAGTGACAAAACTGCCCTACGTTTTCTGTTAACTCGAAACTTCGCTCCATTTATAGTTAACATTTAACATAAGTAATAGACGTATATGTATTTTATATTTATTTCCTTATGGTGTAATCGCCAGCGAAGATTTGTTGTCGGTAAATATGTCGGCGAGAGCTTTCCACGCGGCAAAGGCGGTTGTGTTTTTCTTTAATATGGTGCATAGTAGATCCCTAGAAATAGTACCGTAGATCCATTGGAGGACAATGGAGTCAAGTCGTTCCCACGAATCTGCAGAAGGTGGGGAGGGGGTGCTTGGGTTGACCGGATCCTTGCTAGAAGATGAGGTCCGGATTGGTGGGGTAGGAGAAGTGAGATGGCCATAAACCAAATAGGCTTTGCAGTGAATGATAAATAACTCCGACCAGGTTGTATATTGGGCGGATTCCATCTCCAAGATGATGGGGATGAAGTTTTTAATATTGGTGACTGTTACATTGCCATGGCCGGAGATTGGAGAAAGAGAGACAAGTGTAAGTTGCCATCTCCAACCGAACTCCTTTATCATCGTTTTCCCGCATATAGCCACCTACGAGTCTTTGGCTCACTCTGCTACCCTCTACACCCATCGACCCTAGCTCATAAACTCGCTCACCGTTCCTCTCCGTGTGTCTTTCTCGGATATCCACAAAACCATCGCGGGTACAAGTGCTTAGATTTACACACAAATCAAATCATTATTTCCCGACATGTCGTATTCGATGAAACAATTTTTCCGTTTGCTCAACAACATGCAATCTCATCACCTTTTGCTCCACCATCCTATGATTTCCTCTCAACTTCATCCACACCTTTGGGCACATGTTGACCCATCTCTAAATTCACCTTTAGGACAAACTAATCCCTCAAACATACAAAAGAATTCTCCCGTAACTACAAGCCCTCTATCACCCTCACAATCTAATCCGAACTCTCCCGTAACTTCCACAAATAATCCATCCGAGTCACCACTTCAACCCATCCACTCTATAAATACTCAACATGACCCACCTAGTTCTACCTGTACGATGCGTACTCGCACAATGGACAGGATTATCAAACCTAAGAAAATATTAAACCTATCTGCTACTACTATAATCCCGATTCCCAAAAACCCTGCCTATGCCTTGTCTATCTCGGAATGGCACACTGCCATGACCAACGAGTTTAATGCCCTTCTTAAAAATGAGACTTGGGAATTGGTCCCACGCCACCCGCAAATGAATGTGATTCGCAACATGTGGCTTTTTAAGCATAAATTTAATACGAATCGGGCTCTTGAGCATTCTAAAGCTCGATTGGTATGTGATGGTCGTTCACAACAGGTCGACATAGACTATGGCGAAACATTTAGCCCGGTGGTTAAACTGGCAACCATTCGAACAGTTTTATCAATCGCATTATCTCGGTCATGGCCCGTACATCAATTGGATGTTACTAATGCGTTCTTACACGGAAAATTGAATGAAACAGTATATATGTATCAACCAATGGGGTTTCGTAACACTGCTTACCCGAATCATGTGTGCCGACTTAAGAAATCTCTATACGGGTTAAAGCAGGCGCCACGGGCCTGGTACCAAAGATTTACAGATTATGTTTTGACATTGGGTTTTCGTCAAAGTAGATGTGACAACTCTTTATTTATTTTACACTCCGGATCCGATACTGCTTATCTACTGTTATATGTCGATGATATTCTTCTCACCACCTCCTTAGACTCTCTTCGCAAGCAGATAATGGCCAACTTGGCTTCTAAGTTTGACATGAAGGATCTTGGACATCTCAGCTTCTTCCTTGGGATATCAGTTACTCGCTCTGGTGATATTATGTTTCTTTCGCAAAGTTCTTATGCTAATGACATCATTAAACGAGCCTGAATGGAGAATTGTAAACCCGTTGCCACACTAGTTGATACTAATGGTAAGCTGAGTGCAACCTCGGGTAAACCGTTTGATGATCCGACACTTTATCGAAGCATGGCTAGAGCACTACAATACCTAACCTTTACTCGTCCCGACATCAGCTATGCAGTACAGCAGATCTGCATGCATATGCATGCACCAACAACCACTCATTGGGGTTCCTTAAAACTTATTATTCGATATGTTAAGGGCACGTTGACGCTTGGACTCACTCTCAGCAGATCCGCACACGTATCTCTTCTTGCCTATACTGATGCGGATTGGGCCGGGTGTCCGGATACCCGACGATCCACATCCGGCTATTGCGTTTATTACGGATCTAATCTTATTTCATGGTCCTCAAAACGTTAACCTACTATCTCCAGATCGAGTGCCGAAGCAGAATATCGGGCTGTTGCGAACGTTGTCGCTGAAATTTGTTGGCTTCGCAATCTTCTATTAGAACTTCATCGACCATTGTCTCGTGCCACTCTTGTATATTGTGATAATGTAAGTGCCATTTATCTCTCCGGAAACCCCATACAACATCAAAGAACGAAGCACATCGAACTCGACATACACTTTGTCCATGAACAGGTACGAGGGGTCAGGTTCATATTCTTCATGTTCCGTCTCCGTATCAGATAGCGGATATTTTTACTAAAGGTCTTCCGCACGCTCTATTTGAAGATTTTCGTTCCAGTCTCAGCATCCGCTCGTCTCCCGCTTCGACTGCGGGGGTGTAATAGACGTATATGTATTTTATACTTATTTCCTTATGTATAGCATTTATAGTTTGGATACTTATCTCATATTATGGGATTGCACTTGTATATATGTTCAAATCAATGAGAAAGGACGGAAGGCAAGAAATTACTACATTCTTTCAATAAGTTGCAATTAGTATCTAACATTTTTATAAAATTAAAAATTAAATACCCATATATATGACTTTTAAACTTTAGTATCCATTTTTTTTTTACTTTCAGAAAACCTCAAGGACTAATTGTGTAATTGTGCCTAATTAAATAATACATCTTTCTACGCTCATCACATTAAAATATAAAGATCACGGGTGAATAGTGAATACCAAAATATGAGATTTTAATTATTCTCTCGTATAATTTGAGACATAAGTATAAGGACTCCAACGTAAAAATGAAAATTAACCAAATCACATATTTTCCTAAAACATACGAAGTGGAGTATGTGGGGAGCCAGGGAAAGTTTGGGAAGAAACAGGGGTGGCTGGGAATATCCCGACCCCTTGTTTGTCCGTGGTATTTTTTTGTGGAATCCGGGATGTACAAGCCGGTTCTCCCAGTTCCATTTTTGAGTGGTTTTGGGCTTTGGGGAGAAGTGAGGAAAATTGAAAAAAATGGGATGGCAGTATGACACCATGTTGTTTGGAGAAAAGCTTACGTGACATTAATGTAGCTGCGAGATAAAATAGAGAAAGCGGGATGACCCCCTTTTACTCTTAAAATTTTGGAATGGGAACTCCAAATTATAATGTCAGAAAGAATTCATAAGAGCACACAAAATCATCCTGTCCCCCATTTTCTCCCATTTCCCTCAAAATCGGGGGTATGGTGTTCCCGATTTTCCCCGAATACATTTTCTTCTTGCCTGCCTTCACTCTTCCACATAAATCGTGGAATACAACACAAAAACCAATGAAAAGTGACCCGATAAAAACAGGGGGACGGTGCTCCCACCCGGTACCGGTTTCTCTCCAGACTCTCATGCTTCCCATATACTCTATTCCGTGCGCTCTGAGAGAATCACTGAAAATCAATTTCCCTAGTAAAATCTTATCTTTTTCTATATCGTTAATAACAATTATAATTACCTTTGTAATAAACCAACAACAGTTAATATTAAATCCAATTACTACAAACTTCAGGGGACTTTTCTGCAGTTTATGAAACTACACATCGTCTTATGGAAATTTTATGTATATAAAACCATCCATGCCAATAATATGTTACAAAATCAGTCATATGAGAGCCTCAAAACTCAAAAGCATCACCTATATAATATAGCCAATCAATATCAATGGCAATAGATACAAGCTCCACCCAAGATGGTGAGCTAACACAACCACTGGTGGTGCCACCGCCCTCAGGTGAACCCGTGAGCTCGGGACTAGAGAAGATATTATCGAACACAAGCTTAACATCCTTCGGGCGACTACAAAAAGCGGTGCCCATGGAACTACGTAGTTTGTTCCGGCTAGCAGCTCCAGTGATCATAGTGTATGTGTTGAACAACGTGACATCCATGTCCACACAAATCTTCTGCGGCCACCTCGGTAATCTTGAGCTCGCGGCCGCCTCATTCTGGCAACAATGGTGTCCAACTCTTCGTCTATGGAATATATATAAATTTTTGTTTAGTTATGTTAATTAATATATATCTTAGTTTTTTTTAATCTCATGCGTATCATTTAGAATCTTATTCTTTTACCTTGCTTGAAGTTTTCAATATATTTTTTAAACAATGATTTTTTTATCCAAACCGACCCGTTTTAAACCCAAATGTTTAAAGGTATTCTCTCCCTATTGGTAAGCTTCAACATTATATATATAAGTACAACCACTTTATCTATAGATTTATTATCATTGTACTTAGTAAATCTTATTAAAATCAAAGTTATGATAGGGCTGAGTAGGATAAGATGCAGAAAATCTTACCTCTATTTCGTAGAAATAGAGAGGCTGCAATAAAAAGGGTTTAATTTGAAAAGGTAAAATAATATTCTATTATAAATGTGGAAAATATTTAACTTAATAGCTTTTCGTTTTTATTCTGCTCCAAAAAGTTGGTTTTAGTTATTAAAAAAAAAAAAAAACTCTCAGAAATCCTTTTTTAAAGTTATTTAAGCAGGCGTATAATTTAAAATTGTTCCGTCTTGAATCTTTATTTGTCTAAAATATATGTCACTCGGGAAATTAAAACTACAATGAAAAGACAAGATTTTATCACGTTACAACAAATCAAAGAAATAGATATACAAATAGATCTGAAATTTCAAATGTCACTAAAAATAACATTTTGATTATATAGCTAAACTCATTAGAAATGTTCTGATATAATTTTAATTTCAAGAGATAGCAACATACTTAGTTATCCTTTGGTCAGTTAGACAAGGTGTAGTGGGGCGGCAATTATGAGCGACAAGAGGCGACGAGGCGAGGGACCCCACCCTCACGGGTGATAAGAGGGGCGACAGGGGGGGGGGCATATATTTGTCTCCGGGTTTGAGTTTGGAAATAACAATATTTTAATATGTTGTGTGTAATATATATATATATATATATGTATATTGGGATACAACACCACTACACCCCCTAAAACAAAATCCCCCTTTGCTAATTAAGCGTCAATGGCCACTTATCTTCCAATTTGTAGCCCCCACTACAGATACCCTTATGATTTTATAGTTATTCTTAATTTCTTTCAATCTAATTTTCTAATTTTAGAGTAAAATAATAATTATTACTACTAGTATATTAATTATTATTATTCTATTCACACACAAAAACAAAACACATATATTACACAATACATTAACATAACACATCCTCACCAAAATTATGTTGATTTGTTATGTGTGTCACCAATGGTTATAGATGTTTGTCTGATATGTTTGGGATAATTATTACTAGTGGGATCTTTTCGTGCTTTGCGGCAGACATTTTGTTTGGTATTAGCTTAGTTTGTTATGGTACCTATATCGACTCGGTTTGAAACATAGAAAAAAAAACACGCCGCAAATGTAGTAAAATACGTTGTTGTATCTTAATAGTACCAAATCGTTACATTATATAACTAACAAAAGTATATTTACTTTAATAAGCTAATAAAATAAATTCACCATTTTGAAAACTGTTTTCTTAAATAATAAAAAAGTATTAATGTTAAATTCCAAAATTAAAATGACTTAATTGAAAATTGATCAAATGGAACCAAAACTGTAGTATTCAAAAATCTGCAGGAACTATAACTCTGCAGTCTGATAACTTTTACAGTAGCAATTGGTTATTCCAAAAGTGAAGGGACCTAATTGAAAATTGATCATATGAACTAAAACTGTATTATTCAAAAATGGTATATTGGTTTTTAATGATCCCAATTATTTTCTTTTAGTCACTGCTGGTCCCAACTAATGAATTGGCTAGTGATGATCCCAAGTTTTAAAGTATTTGTTCCTAATGGTCCGCAGCTAACAGAATTCTAACGCCGTTAGTTTCAGGTCGTCAGGAAAACATTTTTGGCCGGAAAATTCAAATTTGTAGCCGGAAAACACCACCTGAACACCACAACCACTGCCAATTGACTCACCGCTAACCAACTACCACCACTTGAGCACCATCAACCGATTCTGACGATAGTTCTAGAGTTTCTGGCGACCTCAATAATTGGGGCTTTTACTAGAAAAAGGTTCATAAAGGTCTGATACGAAGTTACCAAGATGTTTGGGACGAAAATGTTGAGTTTTCGGGAAAAAGGTTGAGTTTTCCGGCCAAAACCGTTTTTCCGGCGACCTGAAACTAACGACGTTTAAATTCTGTAAGTCGCGGACCGTTAGAAACAAATACTTTAAAAGTTCGGACCATCAGTAACCACTTCATTAGTTGGGACCACCAGTGACCAAAAGACAATAGTTTAAGATCATTAAAAACCAATATACCTTAAAAAACCTATAGAGACTAAATCTGCAAAGATCAAACTTTTAGTGTAGCAATTTGTTCTTTTTTCAATATATAGTATAATTATAAAAAAAAAGTTAAACTAAGTACACCACATTGGATCGGATAAAGTATTAATTATCATTTTAATATATATATATATATATATATATATATATATGGAAGATTTCAAATGAGAACCCTTTTAAGTTTTAAGAACTCGAAAGAATTCAGTGTAACGATTTTTTTTACACATGCGTAATATATGTATGTTACATATACGTAAAAAAATTACAGAATTTTTTACACACCGAGTCGACGTTTTACACATGTGTAACGGACGAAAAAGTTAGTGTAATCACTTACATATTTATTCTCTATCCTACTTTGACTTTTTTTGCAAGATTTAATATCAACCACATATTCTAATTCATTTAATTAAATATATGGCCTAGAATGAAGTTCTTAAGTTCTTACAACTTAACATGGTTCTCAAAATATCCCTTCCCTATATATATATATACTAGATTTTATCCCTCGTATTACGGGGGTTGTTTTGTATTATTTGTTTATAATATATATATATATATATATATATATGCATGTATGTATATATATAGGATCAGGATCATGTGAGAACTTTTTGGAAATTAAGAATTATGAGAGCCATTTTGGATCACAAAAAAACCCAAAAATAAAAAAAATCATAAAACAAAAAAAACAAAAAAAATAAAAAAAGTAAAAAAACCAAAGTTCTTATTTATCATCCCGGTTTCTAAAAAAAACGTAAAAAAAAAATTCTCGGTTTAGCTAAATTATACATATACATATATGTATAATATGTACATATATGTACACACATGTTTTTTTCCTATACACATATGTATAATTTAAGGTAAATGATAATGTACATATGTGTACATTACATAACTAGAGATTAAATGAAAGTATACATATGTGTATATGTATAATACGAATTAAAAAAAAATCGGTTTTCTTTATTATACATATATGTATAATATGTACACACAAGTTTTTTTCTATACACATATGTATAATTTAAGGTTAATGATAATGTACATATGTGTATATTACATAACTAGAGATTAAACGAAAGTATACATATGTGTATAGGTATAATACGAATTAAAAAGAAAAAAAATTTCGTTTTTTTTGTTTTTTTTTAATGAAACCGGAATGAAATATAAGAATTTTGGTTTTTTTACTTTTTTAAAATTTTCGGTTTTGTTTGTTTTATAATTTTTTTAATATTTTTTAGAGGGTTTTTTTAGTGGTCCAAAATGGTTCTCAAAGTTCTCAATTTGCCAATGGTTCTCTTAGGATCCTTACCCTATATATATATATATATATATATATATATATATATATATATATATATTAGATTTTAATTTAATTCATTGTAAGAAAGTTAATAATTAATATACTTGAGGTTTGATAATAAAATAGTTTCACAAACAAATGATATGTTATAATCCAGTTTAAAAGTCATCTGGGTTTGGTGATACCTATTACCCGTTTATTTTCTTTATTATAAAATTGTTTCTTAATTATAAATAATATCTTTTTTAAATAAAATAGGATATTAATTTTTAGTATATCCTTATTTTATAGGATTTTCATATCAAATATTTGATAAGATTAATTTTTAATGTAATGAGATGCTATAACCCGTTTAAGAGCTATCTGGTTTTGGTAAGACCCATACCCATGAATTTGGGTTAAATTAATGAGAGGCTTCCATCTAAAAATCAAGCAATCTGGTGGCTTCCATAAAATGAGGGAGCGACCACATCGCGACACGTAGGATTTTAGGGTTTTTATTTATTTATATATATATATTATATATATATAGACACACACTAAAGGACAAAGTTCATTGTTATTGTATGCAGCGTTTTGGTGTCATTCACAATAACAACTAAAATTACTAAACTAATTATCACAACAAATAATGTTTAAACACCACCTAAAAAACAATTACCAAAAATAGACTAGTTGTTATAAACCTATTAGCAATCGAGAGAATAAGAGAATGATTTCTTATTATTCATATCATAATATGGAGTACAATACCATTATTTGTAGGCTCCTCACATTAACATAAAACTAAATACAAAGAGGAGTTAAACATATTAAGAATCATCACTTTATGACAAATACATGTGGAGAGTCACTTGAATGGCTAATAATTCATAACACCCCCCCCATTGACTATTCACGTAATGAAATACACTTGTTGATGCTGTCTTATTAAAAACCTTGATAGGAAAACTCAGTAGGATAAAACCATAGCCAAGGAAAAAAGAGTGCAGCGCTTATTATTCCCCCCCTGATGATTTTAGTTCCTTGAGTTGATGCATCCCGATCCCGTGAACTAATTTCTTGAATGTTGTTGTCGAAATGATTTAGTAAACAAGTCTGCCAAATTTTCACTAGAGCGAATTTGTTGAACGATAATATCTCCATTCTTTTGTAAATCGTGTGTGAAAAAGAACTTTGGCGAGATATGTTTGGTACTGTCTCCTTTAATTTATCCTTCCTTAAGTTGTGCAATGCATGCTGCGTTGTCTTCATGTAAAACCGTTGGTTCCTCGTCTGGAGAAGAAATACCACAAGATCCACGAATGTATTGTATTATAGTTCCCAACTAAACACATTATCGACTAGCTTCGTGGATTGCCAATAATTTTGCATGGTTAGATGAAGTGGTTGTGATTGTTTGCTTCACAAAATGCCATGAAATTGCAGTGCCTCCATGTGTGAATAAATATCCTGTTTGTGACCGGCCAGTATGAGAATCAGACAAATACCCTACATCTGCAAAACCAACCAAACTTGTTTTCGATTGGTTAGTAAAATACAAGCCCACATCTTTAGTTCCTTGGAGATATCGAAGTATTTGCTTCACCACATTCCAATGCCTCCTTGTTGGGCATGAACTATATATGGCTAATAAATTTAATGAAAATGATATATTCAGTCGTGTATGGCTCGTAAGGAACATTAATGCACCAATTGTACTCATATATAGTACTTCTGAACCAAGAATTTCTTCTTTTCTCTCTCGATGGTCGGAAGGGGTCCTTTTCAACATGAAGCGACCTTGCAACCATGGAGCGCTCATGTAAGGCCCCGTTACCGGTAACCCTACTTTCGTGTTGGATTTACTCATAAACACAGTTCTAAATATCAGAGTTAATTAAAACATTTACGCGGAATATAAAACTTTCATAAAACATTACAATATTTCATAACTTGTCTCAAAACGTCCTTTGTCTTTCACATTAAAACATTAAAATTAAAACATCGTAAGTCTTCAGATGCCAGGCTCTTATTCTTCTGCCATGTGTCCCCGCTCAAGCCAGCTGTCTCATCCTACTCACCTGCGTGCATACTAAAAGTCAGCTACGCTGAGTGAGTTCTAGTTAATCACATAATCATACAATACATTCTTTACACTTCATACTTAACCTCTTAACTTTCTTTCATACACACTTAAGTGCTTTTACTTTCATTTTTACCTTCATACTTTCTTTACATACATAATCATACGTTTTAAAGAGCCTTTCGCCCTATAACCTCACAGATATTATAAGGGTCTGGTCCCTAGTTTTCGAATATTAGAAGGGTTCGATTCCCTAACATCACAGATATTATAAGGGTCTGGTCCCTACCATCACAGATATTATAAGGGTCTGGTCCCTAGTTTCGAATATTAGAAGGGTTCGATTCCCTAACATCACAGATATTATAAGGGTCTGGTCCCTAACATCACAGATATTATAAGGGTCTGGTCCCTAGTTTTCGAATATTAGTAGGGTTCGATTCCCTCTTCGTTCCATACATTATACCCCGAGTATTTTTAGGGCTCGGTACCCTTTTCGTAACCATACAACCATACATCATACCTCGAGTATTATTAGGGCTCGGTACCCTTTTCGTAACCATACAACCATACATCATACCTCGAGTATTATTAGGGCTCAGTACCCCTTTTCGTAACCATACGACCATACATCATTATTTCCTTCTTTTATTATCTCTATCACGTTCATACGCATAAGCATTCATATTATACTTACCTTATATATAGCATTACAACCTGACAGTACGTGCAATATCCGAAGATCGTTCACGTACCATCAAGCAATCATTCTTACATAACACATATATCACATAGGGCATACACTTATCACTTAGGATAAATGTATTAACAACACATCAAGTATGCACACAGCCCCGAAAACATAACAAGGAATGGGGCTAGAAACTCACCTGAACACGGTTACGTTCACCGTTAATCGTAATTCCTTTCTTCAGTTGTGCACGGCTGACTGTATAACAAGTATACGTATCAATTAACTATCACTTCTCATAAGGTATGTCTATCTTTATATGACCCACAACGAACGGGGGTCCGGGGGCAGCGCCCCTGGCAGCGGGGTCTAGGGGCGGCAGCCCCTAGCAGGGTCCAAGGGGCAGAGCCCCTGGCTGGGGTCGAGCTTGGCTTTAGGCGAAGTTAAACCTTAGGCGAACTTAGCTTTAGGCGAAGTTAAACCATAGGCGAACTTAGCTTTAGGCGAAGTTAAACCTTAGGCGAACTTGGCTTTAGGCGAAGTTGTCATCAGGCGAACTTGGCTTTAGGCGAAGTTGTCATCAGGCGAACTTGGCTTTAGGCGAAGTTGTCATCAGGCGAACTTGGCTTTAGGCGAAGTTGTCATCAGGCGAACTTGGCCTCAGGCGAAGTTGTCATCAGCGAACTTAGCTTGCAGGCAAAGTTCATCAGGCGAACTTAGCTTGCAGGCGAAGTTCATCGCTTTGAAGGCGAAGTTGCCCAGATGCAGGCGAAGTTGCCCAGACAGCCGATGTTCGGTTTCTTTCCAGCATTTTGAGCGATTTTAACACCCTTGCTATGGTTCAATATC
The DNA here is from genome assembly GCF_021521415.1 of Bidens hawaiensis. NCBI lineage: Eukaryota > Viridiplantae > Streptophyta > Magnoliopsida > Asterales > Asteraceae > Bidens > Bidens hawaiensis. The sequence continues at coordinate 65,730 of NW_027499448.1, forward strand.
ACCCACTACGCTTCCCGACCATTTTCGGTCGCTTATACACTAAAAAAGCTTGGATCTTTAAACTTCAAAGATCAAGAATCATACCTTTTTGGGCTTGTTTGGACCTCGTTTACTTGCTAGCACACTAATCGCTCTCTCTCGGACCTGCCCGACTCTTCCCTTGGCTCGGCCGGCCGGCGGCGGTATGCGTGTGGTGTGTGTGTGTGTGTTTTGGGGTGTTAGGGAGTTTGGTGAAAATGAAGATATTTTGGGATTTTGGGGGTATTTATATCCCTGAAATCCCATTCTCATTTAACCCATCTCAATTAATCCACGTCCAAGACCCGCTCCCTACCCGATATTAATTAATTACGCGAAATCACTAAACATAACTTCCTTTATTCATCATTAAAATTTTTAGGATGTTACAGCTCAGTGGATGTGATTTGTCCATGTAAAACCTTTTGAGTAATTTTTCTATGTAGGTTGATGCACAAGTATCCCAACCTTTAAGATGTTCTATTTGTAAACCAAGACAAAACTTTGTCTTTTCAAGGTCTTTCATTTCATATTCCTATTTTCAAATAATTGACTCCCTTTCGGAACTCTCCTGGAGTTCCAACTATATTCAAATCATCAACATATACGACAATTATAAAGAATTCGGATTCTGATCTTTTTCGTAAAAATGCATGGACAAACAGAATCATTTTTGTAACCTTCTTTCAACAAATGCTCACTAAGGTGATTATACCACATACGTCCAGATTGTTTTAGCCCATATAATGATTTGTTTAGTTTAATTGAAATATGTTCTCGAGAACTTGATTTACATGATTCTGGTAAGTTGAATCCTGTAGGTAGTTTGATGTAAATATGCCACACCCCTGCCAGCGGCGGAAACGCGGGGGCGTGATGACGTCATGGATCGTAGTCACTGTTTACATCGAACAACACTAATAATTTGTTTAATAAACTTTTAACACACATTTCAAATCTTGTCCCAAAAAGATTACATGACATTCTTCCTTTAGGCTATGATATGAAAATTCCCAAATGCATCCTAGTGCATGTGATCCATATGCGATTCCAATGCTTCAATTACCTGAGAATACATGCATAAAAACGTCAACAAAAATTGTTGGTGAGTTTCACAGGTTTATATGACATCTAAAAATATGTGTTTCTTGGACAACGAGTCAACTAATTTCTCAGACAGTTACCATGAGCTCTATGATCAAGACCTAACAGCGTTTTTATGAGTGCCCCTCTTGATGTTCTAATGCGAAAACATCAAAGTCATCTGTTGGACAAATATCACCTGCTAGACCTCCAATTTAAGTTAGTTGTAAGGCCCCGAACCCCGGAACCCCACAGTTGGTATTCATTCAAAACACTCGTAAAAATATTTAAACTTAAAAACAATTCATTTCATTAAAATAACCATCTCAGAGTATATTTCAGCGGAAAACATAAATAATAAAATAAGTTCCAAAAATTCCGGGAATATTGCCCAAAACCAATTCAATTATATTTATAAAACTTTTTAAATTAAAATTTTCAAAAATAAAATATTCCATCCTCGTATGCCCTTCACCGTCCAAGTAGCTTCGTGCACGTCCAAGCGATAAGGCATCCTCTTCCTAACCTGAAACTTACACTAACATGCACACAAAGTCAGCTGGAACTGAGTGAGTTCAAGTTTTGAATTAATAACATCAGTAAATAATAATCATGATAGTCATTCCAAAAGTTTTAAAGTAAAAAGAATACATTAGTTAAGCCATCATCATTCATAAATAATCATTCTCATACATACATATATATATATATATACATACATATATATATATAAACATCCTTATAAGTACATCCCTATATATATATATAACATCCAAGTAATAACATCAGGGTCAAGCAAACGTACAACCCAAATACGTAACATCAGGGTCGAGCAAACGTACAACCCAAACACAAAGTAGGCATACGTAACATCAGTAGTCGATATGACTACAACATTGCCAAATATAGGCCATACAATAATTTATATATATATATATACACATACTATAACATCCCGAGGCCAACTATATACTAGCAAGCCTCTATAAAATAGTTTAAACATTTCATCAAGAAAAATCGTTTAGGTGTGCATGCTAGCCCAAAACTTAAAAGAGTTAAAAGGGGCATCATGAACTCACCTGACACAAGACACGGATTCACCACGAGCTAGAGAATCCCTAAGTAATCCCAAAACTCAAACACCTGTCGGTTTACATTCAGGCAATACTAATGACATCAAGATGACTCGTTTATCCTATGAGACGTTCTAACATGGTTCGAGTTACCTAAACCCTCGACCTCATCAAACTTAATCACAACAGACCCTGAGGTCTCACATTCACCAAAACGACCCTTAGGTACTCCTGGGAATAAAGAATTCCCAAATTACCCCCGGAAGCACTAGGTGATACCAATACGCGCGTTTAAGAGTCGTTTAGGTCGTTAACATCCAAATCAGCCCTGTGTGGACCCATTATGATAAAATCACAGCCAAAAAGTCCACACGATGCTACACGAGTCAAATGGGTCGGTAACTCGCAAGTACAACGCACCAACTACTCAATAACCGCAATTGCGCGTTGTACCGACCCGTTGGAGTAACCGACAACCAATTCAGCCCCATAACTTATAAAAATGATTTTGCAACAGCCCGTACATCAAACCAAGTGTCCCCGAGCTGAATTGGTCGTTAATCACTTCAACACTCGCGTTAAACGCATCAAACTACAATTCTAGTCAACCGAACACTAACAATCTAACTACAACTAATTGATCAATCTAACGAACACCAATGAACATGATTTTTAGGTATGATATACGGGACATACCTAGGAAGATTGTGGTGCAAAAACTCACTTCAAACAGCCTCGACAAGAACACAATTGAACATCCACCGGTTAAGCCTAAAACGAACCTATCGATCAATAACAAGTAGAACATGCAGATTTTAGCATGCGAAGATGCATTTAATTACATAGGATAACCTTTGAAATAAATTATTAAATTTTTACCAGACTTTAATAAATACCTTAGGTTTATAAAAATATTTTTATTATATTTTTTTAGTGGACACAAAAATTATAGAAATTCCTCCAACACAGAAAGATACGCGCAGCTATTTCAGTGCGCAACAAAATGGTTTTATTTTTATAAAATTCATTACCGAACCAAATTAAACTATTCAAATTGGGTTTGATTCTTAACTCAAAATATTAAGTTCCAGAAGTGGAACCAACTAATTTGGACTTGTTGAAAAAGAGTTATGATGTCGGGAAGACAGACCAGAATCCGTCATCCAGCATCAGCTTTGACACTCGAGCTTATAAATTCATAAAAACCATTCAAATATCGTTCAAAAATTACATATTATACCTTTATGGAAACTAGACTTAAATTAGAACATCATGGAATCAAGAATCTATCAAAAACAATTGATTATCATCGCGTTACAGACCCTACAATAAACGTATACGAATCTGTCAGTAAACTGTTATCATCAAAACTCAACCCTAACGTGTTTGATAACGGGTTTAATGGTGAAAAAGACTTGCATTGACGATAGACTAACCTTTAATTGAAGTTTTACGCTCACGACTTGGCCCGAAAAAAAGAAAAATCGCAGGGGGGGGTTCTCTTGGCCGATCGGCTGCACATAATGGTGCTAGGGTTAGGATTTTTATTTTTTTATGATATAACAAAATGTTACACACTAGCCCTCAAAGTTTAAGGAATATGGCAACTTGGAAGGAAATGTTAGATAACTTAACGCACCGGGAAAACGGTCGGGTCAATGAAAGATGCCGGATAACTCCCAAGAAATATACATACTCTACATGCAAGAAATCTTTAAACCGAAAAAAATTTAGCGGGCGTTACATTAGTGCGACTAACCACGGGTGGGTGATGCTAGACTGTCGCTATCTAGTCAAAAACAAGTAAATCAGTGTCCTAATCACCTAAGCAAGCTAGGGTAAGTAGGGTGTCGAACCACAAGGAGTATGTGGTCAGTGTGCAGTGCAAATGATTCCTAACATTATGAAGTGATTCAATTAACAAAGTGCTGATCACACTAGCAAACAGTTTGGTTTTAATATTGATCAAACAATTAAACAACTTCCAAGCAATTAACAAAGACAAGTCACACCCAGGATTCAAGCAAGTAAACAAACAGCTATCTCATGCAACTTAACAGATTAACTATCAATGTCCAACACAGATTGACTAACTAGATAAACCTTAGGCATCCACGCTCGCTAACAAACGGCACTGGTTATCAAACGGTCCCTGCCAGTGTGACTCAACTAATAGTGTAACATTTTTAATTCAATTTATATTAAAAAAAACCCTACCCGCCCCCCCCTCCCCACCCCCGTTTTTCCGGCCACCCTCCGGCCGCCGGAAGCGGCGCCGGAGGTGACCCAAACACCACCCAAAGTTATTTTTTTAACCAAATATTTATATAAACGTGTTTCTCCGTTGACCTAAAGCATTAACCGACTAATTAATTGTGATTCCTTGCCGTAAAACACCCCGTAATCGTCGCCGGAAATCACGGATTCACCATTAATGCAAATATCGCGTATACGCTCCACCCCATAGTATAAATAGATGCCCAAGCTTCATTACAACTCGCTCATTCCTCTCAATCCCCCTCTAATACACTGAGTAATCTATAATTGGGCATTCTAATAAATTCTTTTCCGGCAACTGGGTTTCGGCCAAATCAAAACATATTAAGGTAATTGTTATATGCTTTGTACTGTCGTAACATCAATGATTAAAAACCCTAAACTAATTTCACCAAACCTTGAACAGATTAATCGATTGTAAAATTTAGGGTTTATGTTCTTGATAAAGGAAGAAGATGAATTTTCATTATCATATATATATATATATTTTTCAAGTATAATCTGAATTGCTCTTTAGACCAACTGGTTAACATGTTAGGATAACAAACAAGAGACCCGGGTTCGAAACCCGGGTCACGCATGCCTTCCTTCCTTTTTTTTTTATATAACATGTTATTATTTAACCAAAATTATTAGAAACTGTTATTATATTTAAACAAGGGAAACCAAGCATAAACGAATGTTCACCCTAGCTCAACTGGTTACACACTGCACATGTAAACCTCAAGACCCGGGTTCGAAACCCGGGTCAGCCATATTCCTTTTATTTAATTTTTCAACTAATTAATAAATCCTTTTTAATCATTAAAAATCAAAATAAATTTATAAAAACCTTTTTAAATTAAATAAAAATTATGTAAATTAACTATAAAATATACCTCACCATTTCACACTTAAAAACCGAGTTTTTCGTTTTCGTAAACCGTAACTAAAAAAATCGTTTAATAAACGTAAGGTAAGCTTTAAATTCCTAGAAATCGTTTAGTCAACGTAATAATTATAATTATAACTTATAACCATTAGTTCAAGCTTTTTGGACATATAAACTTCGTTTTCTCGCCGGTTAAAATACTTAAACCATATTAATAACCAAATTTCCCTTAAAACTTAAATGTTAATATTATAATTGAAGAATACGAAATAACATGAAATATTCAATAAAGGTTATCGATTGAGTCCTATTTTTATCTATTTTAGTTATTGATCACACGCTTCGGCTTTCGTGACGTGTTCGGTTGTTGCATTCTTCAACGTTTTCAAGCTTCTTTTATTACCTTATTCATAAGGTGAGTTTTTCACCACCCCTTTTTAATGTTTTAATGTTTTGGGGTAGCATATGTATCCTTATAAAGATTCAAGTATTATTTCTTCTATTACAAAACTACAATTCGTATATGGACTTGTGTGTTACTTGTATTACTTGCACGGATATTACTTGCACGATTGGGAAGCCTCATTAAGTATGATCATACGCCCCCCTTTGCACTCTGGTCCATTTGTATCGAGTGGAAAAGGGCCTCATTATCCAAGTACGTTGGTTGTTACCAATTGGAAAGGACCTTACTTGCGCGATTATCCAAGTACGTTGGTTGTACCAACTGGAAAGGACTTACTTGCTCGTTTATCACATGTCTATGAATTGTATGGTTTTTTTATGTATGTATTTAAACTGTGGAAACTCATCAGCTATATTTATAGCTGACCATATTTTATACATATGTTACAGGTACCGTGATTAGAGGTTGAAGTATTGAAGACACTTAGATTAATTAGGGTATTTCAATAAAAGAACTATTGTTATGGTTATGTTTTGGTTTGAACTTGTATTGTTACTTTCGAACTTGTGTTACTTGGCTTATTAAATAAATTAATGTTATTATGGTCACTTAATAGTGCCACGTGTGTTTGAGCAATCTGTACGTCACACTCGGGCGTTTCCGCTTAAGCCGGGGTGTTATAGTTAAAGATACCTCAAAATGTAAATAGCTAGGCCATCTAAATTATGCTTAATTAGCTTATGGCTTTCTTTCATAAAACAACTCAATTCAACAAGATTCTAGTGGTCAAAGCCAGTTTAGACCCGAACAAAATTAAAATTTAGAAAAAAGAATCCGAGCCGAATTAAAGCATTCTTAAAATGAACAATTTTGCACGATCTAAACTGTGCTAATCTCCTCAAACCCTAACTCTATAGCTTGGTTCTTACATAATTAACCCTAAAGTTCAAGTTTTTAAGATAACAAAGTCACAATCTAACAATAATATACAACATACAATGAGCGAGTTAAGGCAAAATCAGAGAGTAATTGCATAAAATCAATCAAATGGACATTTTTATTTCATGGTGCAAGTTTTTTAGCCCTAAAATTAGCTGAGAGTGAGGCAAAATCAGAACGATGATGACGGAGGAGTGCCGAGAGGGTGGCTGGTGGCGAAGAAGCGCGGCAGAGGTGGGATAGGGGCGTCCGGCGAAGGCTTGAGAAGCTTTGAGGAGTTGAGGCTTGAGCATTGAGCAGGGCAGCAGTTTTCTATTCTAAATGTCGTCTGATACTATAAACTTATAAAACCCTAATTACTATATTGACTATTTGACCAAAAAACAAAAAAAAGTACAAAAATGAGTGAAAACGGTGTTGAGAAGTCTCGAACCTGGGACACTCCAGGCATAAAACCGGGTTCTTTCCCACTAGAGTAGATATAAAATATGTTTATGAGGTCCAAGTGCTAATTTATATGGGGTCCTTTAGAAATTTTCTATATCGCTTCTAAATAAATTTTAAAAATCATTGGTGTCCCGGGATCCCGACGGACACCATGTAGGTCCGCCCCTGCTTTGGAAAACAAGTAACTTTAATTTGTAAACACTTATGAGAAAGAATAACCAACTCCGGGTTTCAGGTTGCGAAACAGATTGGATAATTTAATTAAACCTATTTGGAAATCACTTTGTTTAAATAAATAATCAAAAGACTAAAATATTTGACCTTACTTATTGTCAGAACTTAATCCGAACAATTGGTTTAGATGAATAATAATCTAACTGATTACCAGTTTTAAGGTTTGATAAATGCAATCGGCTTAATGGCTAAAGATAAACGGGTCAATGACTCTAAGAACCTAATCCTAAAAGTTGATGACCACAAATCAATTAACTGATAAAACTTTAAAGCATTCAGTTACAAAAAACTGTTCAACCACATAAACAAACATAAAGATTCAACTAACCGAATGATTAATAAAATCCAAATCCAAAGTGAAGGTTTAAATCAATAAACTCCAACTACAAACACAACCCTACGTCCGGAGATGGTCATGAAAGCTTTAGCCTAGCTTTTGCATCTTGATGATCTTGATTCTTGGTTGAGATGATGAGAACATGAATGATTGTGGTGATTGGTAGACGCTAGGATGGTGTATAATGGCCCCAAAATCACCCAAGGATGTTAGGCTATCAAGCATAATTGGTTTTAGGATTTTATGGGCTTAAATATAGAAGAAAAATCAATAAAAATCAAATTTCTGTCAGACGCCATAGCCTACAGCTGCTACAGTATCAGAAAACTGTTTTCTTTATGAAATCTTCATTCCAACTCCGTTTTCCTCCCCGTTTTTGGCCACGTCTTCGTATTTTAGTTATCTATCATATCATATATCATTACTTCCATTTTCACTCCATCCTAAATTCTCCAAATTAGTTTTTTCAGCTCCGATCACCTATAATCATAAAAGCAATCAAAATACTCGTGTTCAATATTAAAGCACACCATATTAAGCACTTCGAACACGTTTTTTCAGCCACACATCAGTACAATACCATTATTTATAGGCTCCTCACATTAACACAAAACTAAATACAAAGATGAGTTAAACATATTAAGAGTCATTACTCTTTGACAAATACATGCGGAGAATCACGTGAATAGCTAATAATTCAATACACTAGTAAGAAACATATATTGCTATTTATAAGATCTAATTTTTGTGATTTGTATTTATGTCACCCTTTCATTAAATTATATATTAAGTCAAATACTGTAAAATATTATTAACAGGTTTCTTCACAATTTTATTTTATCTTTATTTTTCTATTTTTTATGTTAAAAAGATACACTTCTTTTATCTTTAGACAAAGTATAGTGGGGGCGTTAGACTAACAAAAGGTGAACAATTTAAGATGGCATGACAACCATTCAGGTGCCATCCCTTGGCAGGTTAATTTTTAGGTGTGAAAAGTGCCAAACACGGTGCCGGATGGGACATGAAGGGTGGTGCCCTAGCCAGCTAGCGCCTGCAAGAGCTGAGGGGGGTGGCATGACGGGGATGTGGCTTGTGCCTCCGACGTGTGTAGTGGTGGCTCGAGGGTGTTATTCGATTACACCCGGTCTTAAAATATAAGTAACATAAAGATATACAATATTAAACTTTCAACTTAATTTAGTACTATTATAATTATGTAAGAGTAAAATATGTATCAAAATTAATTATGATGTTAAACCATTTCAAAAAGTCCAACAAGTAAACTGATAAGGGTAGATACTATATCATGACAGAATTTGTATTACAATTAACAAGATCACTTATTATTTCTTGAATTTTTTAACTACCTTATGATACTGATAGTTAAACTGTCCACTGTTTGTAGCTTGGGATGGGAAGTGCAGTTGAGACACTATGTGGGCAAGCATATGGAGCCCATCAAATATGAAATGCTTGGAGTTTATCTTCAAAGATCAACCATTCTTTTAATGGCCACCGCAATTCCTCTTATGTTTCTCTACATCTTTTCCAAATCACTCTTGCTTTTGATCGGTCAATCGGCAGAGATCGCAGCTGCCGCCTCCCCTTCATCTACGGCCTCATCCCACAAATCTTCGCCTACGCGGCCAACTTCCCAATACAAAAGTTCCTCCAAGCTCAAAACGTTGTGAACCCGAGTGCCTACATTGCAACCGTGATGCTCGGGGTCCATGTTTTGTTAACATGGCTCGCATTGTACGTGTGGGGTTGGGGCCTATTGGGAGGCTCACTCGTGTTGAGTTTTTCGTGGTGGGTGATTGTGGGGGCACAGTTTGGGTATATAGTGGTGAGCGATAGGTTTAAGGAGACGTGGACGGGGTTCAACATACAGGCGTTTTCGGGGCTTTGGGATTTTTTTAAATTGTCGGTTTCGTCTGCGGTTATGTTGTGTTTGGAAGTGTGGTACTTTCAAATATTGATATTGATCACAGGTTTACTAAAGAATCCTGAAATAGCATTGGATTCAATGGCTGTGTGCTCTACTATACTTGGATGGGTTCTGATGATTTCTGTTGGGTTTAATGCTGCAGCAAGGTTTGTTTACTATAAAATAACCTTCAGTGAGTAGTGACTATAGATACATGGGAAATAGTGTCACAAATTTAAATCTGCATGGTTATTTGTTTTCTTATTGAAACACCTATTTGATGCCAAAAGCTGTTATATGACTAATAGGGCTATCTAAAATGGGAGAATCCCAAAATGTTCATGATTTACTTAATATGTGAAGTTCATTTTTTTTTTCAAAAATGTGCATCCAAACACAGAGCGATGGTGTTAGACTGGAAGGCGACGATGTTTACATCCAATTAAAACTTGCAACATGTCCAAATTTTACAAACACCATTGGATGTTGGTGTTAAACTGTCACATAAATACGAGCGTGTTTGTAAATACATTAGCATGGCTGCTCGTATTTAAACACATAGTGACATGTGACTTGCTCTGAACACCAATGATCGTCTTTCTAATTTTGTTTCCTTCGCTCTTGTTTGGTGGACTATATTTTGAGAAGAAAAATGTCATACAGACACATTGAGAAATCCTCGCTCTTGTTTGGTGGACATTTTGGGGATTTTCCCATTAAAAAAACACCTACTTCTAGGTCACAATCTGCTAGTTTGTAACTTAGCCGAGCTAGAGTCAAGGTAAACTGACCCATTGGTTCACTCGTTAGCTGACTCACTGGTTCGCTCATTTGACTTGTTAGCTGGAGCTCAAGTTGACTTGGCACCGTAACAACATAAGTGTATTCATCGTATAGTGTGCGAGTTAGTAACGAGCTAGGTGCTGGACATCCTAAATCAGCCGCATTTGCTGTAGTAGTGGTGACTCTTTGCTCATTCGTCATCTGTTTGATATGTGCTATTGTTATCTTAGCTCTACGACATGTCATAAGTTATGCTTTTACCGACGGTGAAACTGTCGCTTATGCAGTCTCGGAACTAACTCCTCTGCTTGCATTTTCCATCCTCCTTAATGGCATCCAACCTGTCCTTTCAGGTAAGACTCTTCATCTTCCTAAAAGCAACATTCCCACCATGATATTTCTACATGTACCATTTACGAATCATATTCCAATAAATAGACTCATCTGAGACTGACAAGTTAGTGACCGATCTTGTTGGAAATTGAAACGGGATATATATTAATATAGGTGTTGCTGTTGGATGTGGATGGCAAGCATTTGTTGCATACGTGAATATTGGATGTTATTATGTGGTTGGAGTAGAGGTGCACAAATCGGTTTTTTTAAAAAAACCGGTTCGGTTATTAACCGAACCGGTTTTTTTTGGTCCGGAAAAAAAACCGGTTCGGTTAATAACCGGACCGGTTAATAACCGGTTTTTGTATGTCAAAACCCTAACCGGTCTAGAAACCGGTTAGAACCGGTTAATAAACCGGTTTTTTTATTAACCGGTTTTTTAATAACCGGTTTTTTGGTTAACCGGTTTTTTTTTTTTTTTTTAAATAACCATTATTTTTTCACAGTATAAACAAACCGGTAACTACAAGGCAAACCGGTAACTACAAGGCAAAACGGACTGACCGAAGCCATTCTTTGCTTTCGTTGTTAGGGTTCTTTGCTTGGAAGATTAAAAACACATAACTTTCATTTATAGTTTTTACAATAAAAATACAAACATTAAATCGTTATCGCATATTCGTAACTCAAAAATACAAACATTAAAGAATGCTTAGACACGATTACATGAACAACTTGCTGTTTCTTACTCATTATTTGCCTCCATGTTTGCTGTTTCTTTAACTAATTTTCTTCGCTACCCGATCCCGAGCTATTCCTTAGGTAATCGTCGTACGCGGCTTCTTCATCGGTCATTGGTTGAGTGTGTCCTTGATTGACCTCGTCTTCATACAAGCCCGCCTCATACTCCATTTCCCCCTCGAGTGAGCGCTGATGTTGTGCCCTATCTAAAGAGTCCAAGTAATCCTTGTAGCAAATCGACATCTCTATAGCTGGTGGAGTGAGTCGAGTCCTCCTAATCGATATAACCCTGCCAGAAACAGAAAAAGCAGACTCCGAAGCTACCGTGGAAGCTTGGACCGTTAGTAAATCTTTGGCCATGGCGGCGAGGATCGGAAACTCATCCTCCTTACCTCTCCACCAAGCCAGCAAATCAAGACTTCTAAATTCATCCGGAGTCATGTGTTTCACAAAGTTGGTACCACCATACCTTCCAAGTTCACTGCTTGGGGTGTTTACCTTTTGACGTTTACCGGCGTCTTCCCAAATCATGTAGTACATCCCCATTTCAAGGTCGGTTTGGGATTGGGATTGGGCAACAGCTCTTAACGAGTCATGAATTTGGGAAGACGACCCGTATTTTGTAAGGTAAACATCATACATGTTTGACAAGGTGGTGTTGAAAGCATTCTTTAAAGTTTGGCAATAATAGGGGTTTTGATCGTCGTTTAACTCTAGCTCATCACAAATTTTTTCTATTAAAGCTTCAACACCACCAACATTGATGCAAGGGTTTAACGCAGCAGCACATGTCAAAACAGCTAGTAGTTCTTGAAAATATTTTCTAAATTTTTCTTTCATTTTTACACCCATATCAAAATAAGGTGCACCCCTACAATGAAGTTCACTCAACTTTGTGCACATGACAGCAATTTTTGGTAAAGCAATGGGGCTTGTTGGGTAGTAAACCCCGGATAAACTAGTTGTGCAAGATTTAAAATTTTGAAGGACCTCCGTAACGATCTCAATCAATAACCAGTTTCTAGGATCGTACGGTGCACATTTACCCCTACTTGACAAAATTTGATGAAACGCAATTAGTGATTCTTTTTGTTGGATGGCTTTCTCAAACATATCACAAGTCGAGTTCCATCTTGTTGGACAATCCCAATTTGGCCCCAACCATTGACAATTAGCTTCTACACAAAATTTTTTGTATCTTGAAAATGTTTTATTGTTGCTAAAAACATCTCGTAACATTCTTTTAAAATTGTTTCTTTGCGTTTCGATCACGTTTAACCCATCTTGCACGGCCAAGTTGATAATATGTGCAATGCATCGGCTATGAAAAAACGCTCCATCACAAATAGGTTTATATTAATTTTAAATGGCCAACCGCGGCCGTATTGTTGGACGCGTTATCAAACGAAATTGAAAAGATTTTATGTTCAATCTTGTATTGTCGAATGACTTTATCCAACAGTTTAAAAATATTTCTACCCGTGTGCGGGTAATCAAACAATTGAAACGCAACGGTTCGTTTCATCATTTGCCACGACTCGGGGTCAACCCAATGAGCCGTCACACAAATGTATGAGTCGGGCGAACCATTAGGTACCGACCACACATCCGTTGTTAAGTTTACACCAGTTTGTAAGTTTGAAAAGTATGAAATTAGTTCGGATTTAGCGTTTTTCCATGCTTTAAGACAATCTCTTCTAAGGGTCGAACGACTTACGTGTTGGTAGCGTGGTTGAACATACTTTTGCATCATCTCCGTGAATTGAGGGTTGTCGAAGTGGTTGAAAGGAAGTGTTTGTTGAATCACAAAGTTTGAAAACTTTTGACGTACCGCTTCAAGGTCGTACGTAAACACCGCTCCTTGATTCGTCATCTCCGGCTGCGAACTACTTCCCGATTCGTCCTTCAAGGCCTTGCAAAAGGGCCTTTGTACATGCGCTTTTAAAGTGGAGTTTGCATCTTTGCCATAAAACTTCAAACAATGTTTGCATCGAGCTTTTTGGCTACCGTTAGACATTTCGCATAGGTCGAAATGTTGCCAAACATCTTGGTTTCGTTTCGTGGGGATGACCCGAACGACCGTTTCTCCCGTGTTCGAGGCACCCATGTTGACGGATGAAGCAGCACTTTGGGAGGCCATGATAATCGACTACGAAATAAGAGCGTATGGAGTGGTAATGTGGTATAATTGAGCGTGAGATAACAAAATAATCGCGTATGAAATAAACGTTTAGAGCGTTTGGAGTTGTATAATCGAGTGTGATGTAACCAATACCCAACCTAAACTATATATAGATGTTTGTGGGGGTAAAATGGTAAAAAAAAAAAACGGTCAAAAAAAAAAACGGCTATATAGCCGTTATACAACGGTCTAAACCGGTTTTTAACCGGTTAACCGGTTATAAAGAAACCGGTTAACCGGTTTTTTTCCAACGGTAAAAAACCGGTTTTTTTATAAACCGGTTAACCGGTTTATAAAAACCGGTTATTAAAAAAAAACCGGTTTTTTCATTAACCGGTTTGAAAACCGGTTTTGGATCTAAAAGTTGTAACCGAAGTACAAACCGCCGGTTTGTAAACCGGTCAAACCGGTTTTTAAAAAACCGGTTTTTGTAAAAACCGGTTTCCGGTTTAAACCGGCAAACCGGTTCCCGAACCGGTTTTTTTTACCACCTCTAGGTTGGAGTACCACTTGGTTCTTTGTTGGCATTCAAATTCGACCTTGGTGTTAAGGTGCAACAAGCCAACAACCTTTTTACTTTTTTATCATTCCTTTTTTATAGCAAGCATTTTCATTTTTTCTTGTTTAACGGATTTACTACAACTGATTACAAAGATTTTCTTATTGTCACTTTCTAGTGTGTATATTTTCATACCTTATTTATTCGTGTTATTTAATGAACAATAGGGAATATGGTCGGGCATGATAGGGGGGTATGACAATGCAAACGGCTATTTTACTATGGGTTACTTTCCGAACCGATTGGAACATCGAGGTGATTTCAGAAACTCGGGCTTGGTCTTGTCTAATTCAATATTTATTGATAGGCATTGAGTATAATGAGGAGATATGAACATAGTAACATGGGTGTATATGAAATTTTCAGGTGGAGAAAGCAAGAAATCGAGTTAATCAATGGAAACACAAGAAAGAGGAACATTTCATAAATTAGCTAAAAAGGACATGTACTTTATTTGTGACACAATACTTGTAATTGTTTAAATCCCGTGACCCTATGAGTGAGATTGATTTGTCCTGGTTGCAAAGACCAAGTATGACATAAATATTTTAGAATTTTTGGATCTGCTGACACGACCTATTTTCTTAGTCAGGTAAGCCTAAACACAACTCATTTGAAAAATGGGTAGCCCGAACATGACTAATTAAAAAGTGGGTTAACCCATTAACCCCTATAAGAGTTTTTAAAGACACTATTTTGATTTCAAAGATAAAAAATTGTAAGTTTTAAACTTAAATATATTTACTTTTTTACTTTTCATATAACTATTACATTTTAAAAATGAAATTAATTTTCTTTTTAGACATTTGTGTTTACCTTCGCTTCCAACAATTGTATTTTAAGACCTATAACCGCTTCTTCGATTATTCCTTTTTGGTTGTTCTAATCTCAAGTTCGATACATAAACCCAAGTTTGTGATTGGGATGAGATTAGGTACAAATCACTGTTAACGTGCTGCTCAACTTCATAGACCAGATTAATATGAAACCATTTTAGCAACTAAACTTCACCACGATTCATAAACGACCAGAATGCCAATGTTCTAACATCCCAACGAGGCAACGTTAGAATATCAGTAAAATTCTCAAAATATTGCACTCCATTTTCCCATTTAATTATGCAAATCTTCAACTCATGCTCGTACATCCATGAAACGATGTTACCTTTAGCACTCTTCATATTTAAGAACTTTGCAATCTGACTCTCTTTCAACTTGGCTCTGGCTTGATCATAATACTTTACTTGAGTCTTTCTCACCATTTCCAGCCACTTGTTGAATAGTTTAAAGTCATACTCTCTACCTGCCTCTTTCATTTTCTCTGTAGTCTCTTTCTCATTCTCTTTCTCTTTCAAGATCTTTTCTGCTTCTTTAAGCGTGTCATCAGTGAATACCGGAATGTCTTCAATAGTTGCTTGATTTTTTATACAAATTCGGGTATTCCTCAGTAGTGATGTCTTCTTCATAATAAAAAGTATCATCATCAATAGCTGGATTCTCTTTATCAGAAAACTGACATTCAACTTCAACATCCTGAACATCTTCAGCCATTTTATCAATCTATTCCTCATTCAACTCTAACAAAACAACAATTGGATCCTTAGACAAACAATGATCAACAAACTCTCACTCTTCTATATCATTTGCATTTACTTGGATTTGAATAATCCCTGCCATATCAACAAACATCACAGTTTTGACTTTTTGAGTCTCAACTAGCAAGGGATCGGCAGATTCTCCACGAACTATAACATTGTCACCAGAAGACTCTCCCTGAGTAGATGTACCAACTAATGAAAAAGGTTGCTTATCACCTAGTATTTCCTGCTTCAGGATCATCGTCTTTATCATTTCCCTTCAACCTCCTCAACTCATCATCACGCCATTGCAATAGCAGGATTATCTCCCCCTGAGAAGCAACCGTTTTCTTATGCTATGTGTTTTCTTTACATAACAGCATTTTACCTTTCACCGTCTTCTGTTCATGGTCATTCATAGCATCCATTCTTTAACGTCCTGCATTCATCTGTGTAGCTTGAAGATGTACTACATTCATTAAATATTGTATTTGTTGTTGGATTGGAAGTGAAGCAAATGATGTTGAACCCGGACCTTGAACATTTTCTTTTAATTGTAGAGGTTCGTGAGGTCGTTCAAACCGTACATTCTCCATTTTTATGGTGCCAGACAAAGATGTAGTCACAGTGAATGAAGGACCACGAGAAGAAAACATAGTACCTGTCTGAGCAAGAGGAGTATTTAGAGTTATCGTCATAGCTGTTGCTTCTGTTAGAATCGGAGAGGACGAATTGGTAACCGGCTGAGAAACAGTAGATAACAACTTGTTGCAGAGAGACTTGCGTGACAGTTGGAAAAAAAGGATTAAATGAAGCACTTAGCACCAATGTCATTTCTAGAGTGTTTTGAGTTGAATTAGTGGTTTGCAGCCTTTGTTTCTTACGCGTAGGCTAGGGAACTACCAGAGGAACGTTTGGTATACCGGGGTCTGGGTTATTGATGTGCATGCGTAGTGGTATGAAAAGTTGTTAGTTTTTCAAAAGAGTTTTGCTTCACACAAAGTCGAGTTTTAAAAGAAATTTAAGAGCATAAATAAAAGACGATCTTTTTGGATTTTTTTTATATTCTTATAGAGATGATCAAGGATAAAAGTATACCATCTTGGTTAAAACTCCTCTTAACTTGGTTTAACAATTAATTGATAAACGTGTGATATAAACTTGCTTTGGTAATTAAATGTGGGAATAACACATTTTTTCTAAGTCATGTTATTCTATGATAATTAAAGAAAGAGATGCATAACTTCATGATCTCCATAAAAAACATCATTTTATGTAAGCAAGTTGGTTTATATTAAGTATTTATAAGATAACTTACTTTAAAGATGAGACAATCCCTTAAATTATTAAGTGAACTATCCTTGATATTTTAGTTAAAGTAACTTCTATAATATACTTAAAATACCAATTAAGATTAATTAAGTTGTAAAGGATTAATCTTTAATGACCAAGTATTATTTCACATAACTCTTAGACAATTATAGAACTTTGTAATAACCATCCAAGAGTTTTTTAAAATATATTATGTTGCACACTCACTTGACAAATAACCAACCAATTTTAGTGGATTAACATCAACAATCCTTTACATCATTGTCAACATTCCCATTTTAAAGATGATTAATTACTACTAATACTTCGTTTAATCCACGTTTATATAATGATTTATGTTTTATAAACCAAGCCCTTACAAGAATGGAAGTTCCATTGCTTATCATCAAGCTGAGTACTTAGTGTATGTTTTAGGATTTATGTTTTATTAACCAAGGCCTTACCGAATGGCAGTTCCCCGGCTTATCATCAAGCTCGGCACTTAGTATCTCTTTTAAGAGTGATTTAATATTCCTCATCAAGTGATAATTACAACATAATCTTTACTTTTAACCAATTACATTAAACTTTAGTTAAGGCTCATTTTAAACTAAGAGGATACCATAAAAGTTTAGCCAATACTAAGCATAATGTTATACATCAAAGTAATAGATACAAACATGATCAAATTAAAACAAACTAATTTGGATGACTAATCTATGATGCTAATTACTTCTTCTAAGAGCTTAATCTCTTTGATCTTCAAAGGTGGATGGATGGGATAATTCCCTTATTAATGGTTGTGAAAGGACGCGTGTGAAGTGTATTACGTGTTTTTGATAGTGTATTAAATTTTGTTTGTGTGCATTCAATGGCAAGGTATGTATAGGTTGATCAGGGTCTTAACGCGACCCATGTTAATTTAGGCACGACCGTGTTGAGTGTTTTTGTCTGATAGTGTTAAATACTCATTGTCAAAAAGTACAGCAGGAGAGAGAAAACGGCCCGTGTTGAGTCTGGGCACGACCTATGGTGAGCCAAAAGCTTCTATTTTGTCTTTTCTCTTGTACTACCACCAGGAGGTGTGTTGATGTCAATATGGCTCATGTTTTATCTTTGTCTTTTCCTCTTGTACTTTCAACATGGGTGTGTTGATGTCAACATGGGTCATGTTGTGACTTCTAAATTTTGTCTTATCCTCACATCCATGTAATATGGTGGTGTGTGCTTGTTGGATAGTGTATAGAAAAGGTTGTTAAGTTTTTCTAAGGTTTTAGTTCACACAATGTCGAGTTTTAAATTTATAAAAAGGATTATGATCTTAACTAAACCACACACAAATAGGCGAAAAATGTGAGAAATCAATCTGAACCATTGATTAAAATTGACTGTGTAATCAATGGATTAAATTGGTTAAAGTAAACTAGTAATTATGAAGATATCAAGTTACTAAGAATTTAATGAATAATGGTAGTTAGGTCTTTGATTTGTGGAGTGTTTAAAGTGAAACTTAAATCATTAATATAATTTATTTGTTATTATTACTAACTAATTGAAAGTTACATGTAAAATTTTTAATTGATACTATTAATCAAACTAATGTTAAACAAATATAATTTTAATCAAATACCATAAAGTCTTCAATTATATTTATTCAAATGCATCAAATATCATGTGTTGCCTATACAGATTCATATATTGCGTAGGTGAAGTCACGAATGCGTACGTGAAAATTTTACAATTGTAAGCTATTAAACTGATACGTTATTTATTATATGTACTTTAATGTGAAAATAAAAAAATAGTTTATTTTATACTATGTAGGGTTTATATATGTATTGTGTATGTGGTATCACGAATGTGTATGTGAAAATTTTACAAGTGTAAGTTATTAGTATTATCCATTATTTATTATATGTATTTTA